>NC_091949.1:14535395-14627895 GCF_041260155.1 Ptychodera flava | reverse complement strand
TTTTTATTTATTTTAGCTTGACTTTGGTGGTATACATCATATATAGGCCTTTTTCTGCTAGTGTTTTGTCAAGTCTCTTCCAAATAACATTGTGTTATGACGAGAATGACCGGCGAGACTGTCACCTGCGACTCTTATGGCAGACCTGAAATACGTGTATTTCGCATTTGTAAGAAAACACCATATCCCGGAAACTTCTGATGTGAGGGCAAAACATACCATACAATAGCGAGTAAAGACAGAAGACCCAAAGTTTTCTCTTGAAGCAAATAATATTGAAAACGCGTACATAAGGAATGTTATGTATTCTCTGTACACCAACACGTCAGGAAAGGTTGCACTTTCTGTCGTATACGTGGGTGCCGCAATTTTGACCAGTTTTTCATCGACTATGTAGACACAAAATTGTTATTCGCCACAATTTTTCTCGACAATGGGCTTCCATGACCAGAAGAGTTTCCCTTGACAAAGGTTGAACATTCAGTGTTAAATGCATTCTTTCGGAGCAGAAATTGATCAGTAATTATGGTCGCCACCTTGAAATCACGCGAGAGTTAATACAGCTCACATTTACTGTGCGCCAGTCATTTATGTGAAGAAGATTTTTGGTATCAAACTGGTTTTTGACAACAAATAGTTTATGCATCTCAGTATTATCTGCACAGTATATGTAACTGTGGGCTAACTCATAGGGTTAAAGGTTTGGATTTCGTTGCATGTTACCAACAGAAGGGGGACCAAAATTTCCCCAACAGTTCGGATGACCTTCAATAACCTTTGATGTACTTTCATCTATTTCAGTAACTTCATTAGGTACAGCTCTGGTATTTCGTGGCATAAGCTTCCTCCCGCAGGAGCTCATGCCTTATGCATTATGCACATATTCAATTCTAGGCTATAAAATTGGATTAAATTTGTGTTTTTTTCGGCTATTGACCGGTTGTGGACCGTTATTTGTTCTCTTATAGTTTGAGATGAACTTTGATGACATTTATCCTAATGTCAGGTATCGCAGCGACTGCAGTGTAACAGGTGCAGCACTGGCATTCTAAAGCATAAGCCTGTGACCATTGACGTATTCGCTTTAACTGCTTTTCTACCTTATCAGTTTTGTACATATTGAGTATAAGATTACCAACGGAGCTACAGCTTAGGATTTGTTGTATTCTGCTCAGTATGGGAATGGTCTTATGTGGCGTTTGGCTGACTTTCAGGTATGTACCTCAGTAACTACAACAGTTCAGATCTAGGCATTGGTGGCGTAAGCCACATCATGGATTAACATTAACCACTTGCCACCACATTAATTAACGGCTAATCAATAAGGCTGGAGTTTTGGTTTTCTTGCATATAGACCAGTATGGGGCCAACGTTTATGCTCAGATTTTAGGATGACCTTGAAAATGTTTGGTCTTCTTTTACGTATATTACCAAGTAAAGAAGGTAGAACCAAGGTGTAGATAGGCATGAGAAACTTCATAGGGGCAGTGTTTTAGTTAGTGAATAAGCTAATTGATTATGCACATACCTCGTTCTACGCTAACCAATAGGGCAAGAAGTTAGGGTTTTCTGGTGTTTTGACCAGTAAGGAATAAACATGACCCCGGATGACTTTTGACATACTTTCACATCCTTCAACCAGTAAATCCCTGTTTGTTTTGCATCATGAAGCAACTCATTTTATTCTTGCTTGTGACCCGTGCAGAAAAATCATGGTAATCCTAGGAAAATGTACAAAAAAACCGGCACTTGCTGCTCTGAAGCTATATATAAAACATGCTTATCTGTCTTGTCTATGAGGTACACTACGCTGGCTCTCAGGTTTAACTTGTTACAAATTAACATCATTATATGGAAATAAAAGTGGTGGTTTGTAAAAGGTTTGTGAAAAGGGGTAAATGATAGCAGTAGGCATAACCTCTATGATAAAATTGCTTCACATTAGAGAACGACTTTTAGTTACTAAAAGGTGACTACAAAATAATCGATTTTACCGTCTTTGGTTGTTTGATAATCTGATCTTCTGTGGGGAACAACAACTTTGGCAGTTGATGGATGAGTAATAGAGATGCGTGTACGGCTTGTATAGAATCTCTTTGTCATCCCAGACGTCACACCGATGCGTTGAATGGAAGAAACGTGCAGCAAGACTCGTTGCCTATTCTGGAGAATAAACTCCCCACGGGTAAGATGAGAGATAGGGAATCGGAGAGCGGTGAATACGACGACCAAACAGAATTTGCGTCGGCGTATATCAGAACAATCAACGTGTCCACTGACTAGGCAACCTATTTGTTGCGCTGTGGAATGTTGGAGCCAATTGCTTATATTAGATAGTGATTATCTGGCAAACTTCTACCTATCACTCGACTCGGTGGAACTCTTATTGGCAAGGTCCATAAAGGGTAGTCGAGTTGTTTATAGTCCTCGTAACTGTCAATTGTTGTCAAAGCACTTTTGCTCCTTTTCTTAATGAACAATTGCTAAGGTAATGGAACTCGTGACACCTGTCACATGCACATTGTCCGCGTGCCTTTGACTAGAATAGCATCAATCTTCTCATGCTGAGGGGACAACTGAATGCGATGCTGAACACGCAATATAAATGAATCGGAGACAACATTACGTTGAAAATCTGGTAAAAATCAAACTCGATTTTATTCACACGAACCTAATCGGAAGTGTACGCTGCTAAGTGCCAATAGACGCAAAATACGGAAGGCCAAACACTGATGCAGTTAGCGAAAAGAATACATAGCGTTCATTTAGTTTGCTGTCTGTGTAGGTTTCACAGCGAAATCACATCACGCAATTACCTGCAAAGTAATGTAAGTAAACGCCAGATTGGAACGGAGATACGGATTAAATCTATACACGATATTTTGCAGATCTAGGGAAACAAACGATTCTTGCAGTTGTTAATAAAACGATACGATTAGAAAGCAAGAGAGTTTCTGAGATTTTTCACCGTCAGATAGCATGATTGCCCATTAATTTTTAAGTTTGTTTCTCGCTTGGTCAAATTTAGATCTGAACAGCTGGACGATTTCACAGAAATTTTAATTTACGAGCCATTCTATCGGCAGAGAATTAAAGCGAACGCCGAGAGTGTACGTTTAATTCTGCATCGCGAATTTCAAGCTTGAATTAACAAGGCTGCTTTGTGCCGATAATTCCCTTGTAGGCATAAGAGGGCGCCAAACGGTGCCAAACAGTTCAAATTATTAGTTGGCAGCCACCGGTACATTTCACGAGTTTTGCAATGATTCGGAACCATCATCTGCTAGGCAGGAAGGTTTTTTCAGCAATCATTCTGTTATAAGGCAAGTGGACCATCAAAGTAATAAAATATTAACAATGTTGCCGCATCACGTTTGCATCTTCGTTGAAAGGCAACCAAATGTGCTATGAACATTTCATGAGGGTTCGAAATGAGGCTTGATTACATTCTTTAAATGGAGGCACGTGTTATGACGATTGTACATAGTGAGACTACTTCTCCAGACGTCACACTTATTGCCTAATTGATTACATCTAGTTGTTTGTAGAAAGTATATTCGACCACTCTACATCATTGTATATGTTGTGTATCGCATACTTATTCCAGCATTGCGCAATATTGTCGATGAACCATACCAATGAACTGAAATATTCAACCAAATACCCACAGGTAGTGCCATATACTATATATATGCATAGTGTATGGCACATACAGTGGATATCTGGGTTTAAGGTAAACCTTAGAGTGTAATGAAGAGAGACGCTTAATTATACTATGTAATATTTAAGCAATAACGCACACCGGCGACGGTATACCACGAGATTTTGACGAGTTAGATTTTGACCAGTTCAGGATATATATACACGAGCGATAGCGAGTGCATATATAAAGTGAACTGGCCAAAATCGAGTGGTATAACGTTGCTCGGTGTGAAGTATTGCTATTATATCATAACAGTATATTGAAATTCTGACTAGGAATGTAAAAACCTTATTTTTGCTCAAGCTTAGAGTTCGCGCGTATGCCAGCCGTGGTATATCACGAATATACCACGGTTCTTTTCGCGTCTCAACCAATCAGATTGCTGTATTTGCGCCATCAATATTCTGGTATGATATAATAATCAGTATTTTATCGGAAGATAAAGCTTCAAGTTGCTACTATCTATTACGACAGTCTAATTTCGAACATTTCGAAATCTGTGCAGCACATGCCAGGCACATCGATGACGCTGTCCATGTATGAGTATAAAATTGCATCTTTTGAATTGATACCTTCATTGTCACGAATTGCAAGTATTCAGGTACCACCGTCTAACGTCTTATGTAAATCAAAACTGCCAAACAAAACTTTCGGGAAACGTTTGTCTTTTAGATTATACATCAATCCAGAGCTTATACACCAATGCCCAGAAGCTTGATATTTCAAGTCCGGCACCACATTGGAGATCAACTGTTAAAAACAGAACATTGATTTTGAAAAATACAACCCGATTCTGTCTCATTTGCCATTGAAGGTGAAGTGATCGAGCTATATAGCCTATCTTTTATAGATCGGATGATATGTGTCAAACGCTTTCTTGCAATGAACAGTGAGCATATGCGCCGTCTTCCTCCTGCTTTCGGTTACGCACTCATCTCTGCAGTTCACTGACCTCTCGCATTATTAAGTATTTGATTCATTTTCATTTTTTCAGCTCATCCATAAAGCTAAATAGCTGCAGCCACTGTATTCAAGTTAATTATGACGTTGATTTTACAGGATGCATTAAATTTAAGAGCACCACAGCAGAGCTGCAAAAAGACCTAGAATAGAGTAATTGAACCATTTATATGACGCCATCTTTACCCATAATGTACTGATTGGCTCAGCTGGTACGGTATTTGCTGCAGTTTTTATTACGCTTTAAAGACTAAATCCATTTACCTAAGTTTTTGTCACTGTATTATTAAATTTTATCATTGATTTTAGTTGTATCAGCTCAGTTGACTAAGGCATTTGCTTTTTTGGCAAAAAAAGAATAACACTATGATAAACAAAATTTCCGCCAACATCCGTACGTTTTCTTAACAACAGGAGTATGTGAAACCGAAAACATTAAACGAGCAAAAACAAAGATGACAGTGAAAGCTTGGAAAATTGTTTTGAAACGCATACAAGGCTACCAAGAAGACGATTACATTCGAAGATAACGGGTCTCGATTGATACAGCTTATCACCTAATTATATGTACCTCTTTAACTTCGATATGATATACCTACATCGATTATACATATTTGATTCACTGAATTAATAATATTTACTTTTCAACTAAGCCCTGGAAGAATGGTAAAAATATTTACTCTTTAAGCAAGCCCTTGAAGAATTGTAAAAGAAATGTTTACACTCTTACGCGAAGAAACTTTGGCATTAAAAACGACGGACACGTTTTAGGTTTGTGCACATCATTTGTGGTCATGTGTGTTTTACGGTTACTGTAGTGAATAGTTCGCGTGAGTCACAGTTCTATTCAGTACTGAGTTGTATAGGAAACATGCAAATACGCCAATCAATATATGCAGATAACTTTTACTTCATCATAAAGACAACAGCACTAAATTGGGAAATTCATCGAAACTGGTTTCAATACAAGCATTCGTGCGTGTCTAGCATAGACTCAACATGATTTGAGCCCGAGAATGGAACTATCTGGACGATTTGTCGCTGATTGTGTTATGTGTTCCTGTATCGACTGGTCGCCAGTCAGGTGCAAAGCGCTTCATTCGTAATGAGTCAAGCTGAACGTTCTGGGGCGACTCGCAGCGATTTCGAAGCTGTTATCCAATTGGTTGGCAGAATCGTACCGTTATAATGAAATAATACAAATAAACTCCCTAAGTTGCTGTGAATAGTGACAATCGACCAATCAGAATAACCTTGCAAACACGCTGCGAGTCAAGCTGAACGTTCTTGCACGCCTCGCCCACCATGTACCTTTCAAACGTAAAACATCATGCCAACGCTGTCAATACGCATGCGTACGTCGCAAGACTTATTTTGTGTAATATCAACCTGATCTGGTTGTACTCGCTATCGCGCTTGCCTGGTGAATGCCATTCATATGGGAATTGTGGAAATTCAGGAACACTCACCGATAACAATGCTATCCGCATTTCAGTAGCTTTCAGCTTCTCTTGCGCCGTCAATGAGGGATGTGACTAACAGACTAATTGCAGTTGGCATCCAATAAACGTTCTGTACGCTCTCAGTCTTAGGGTCACTTTTATCTGTCGCTCTTTTCAAGCCTCAAATTGGTAGTAGTCGCTGCTGCAAGATTGCCAGTTAGCGCAATATAACTGTTCTCTAAGGAACGAATTACTTCTGAAAATGGGCTGAGTAATTGAATAAGGTAACACGACATTTCTCGACTCGGAATGATTTATAAAGCAATTTTCTAAAGGAGATTCCAAAATGATTGTTCTTCTACCTTGCTTCGTATTTTGAGAGCAATAAGCCTATGATCAAGCAAGCCGGGATACGTTAAGCAGGCAAGGTTAAACAAACCACATCATACATCGTGGACAAATGAATATTACAAATTTTTCCAGACACGCTAATATTTCAACAACGAGATTGGCCTATTGGATTGACCTACTTGATCGATTAAAAATAGATAAAACAGTCGTTTAATTTTAAATATTTAAGATATATATATATATATATATATATATATATATATATATATATATATATATATATATATAATATATATATATATATATATATATATATATATATATATATATATACAGTGTTCTCCCCAGGCCGTTTAACAGGATCGGCCCGATCCTTTATTTTTTTCGCCCGATCCTTTATTTTTTCGCCTGATCCTTTATTTTTCAAGCCGATCCTGTTTCGTGTCCGCCGATTCTCTTTCAATGTGGCTGAAGACTTATTGTTTCTCGGCGGCGATTTTGTGTGAAACGAGTTCAAGTGTGAAACGGTTCTAAGTGTGGCGATAACACGACGTGCCAGATGATTAAAAGGTTTATTCCATCGCCAAAATGTGTGAAATGGTTAGACTGTTCTCCTCTCATGTCGATGCTGTAGGTGTTTTACACACAATGAGGCAGGGTTATCGGGTGCAAAGCACCCAAAGTCGCGCTTGTCTGTGAGGAGAATAAATGGGCGGCGTAGTGCAAATGAACATCGGCTAAGACGGATGAAACTTAAATTCAAAAAGCATAAAATGTGTTACGCTGCCGATCGTACCGACAATGGCCATTTTATATAACATAACGGACATGGAGTATACTCAACCATGGATGTAAAAATTAAAAATTACATCCATGACTCAACGAAAGGCTCGGTGTTGCATCTTTGCCAGCGGGCACTCAGTCAAAGCATCTATACTAGGCAATTGGTTGAACTGCCGTTGCCACCCATGGCTCGCTCTGGTAAGAGTCCGTAGGTCAGGAAAAGTGATTTCGATCAGAAGTGGCTCGAAGGTCAGAAAAGTGATTTCGATCAGAACTGGCTGAAATCGTACGATTGGTTGAGACAAAATTCAGATGCAAAGTATGGTACTGCCGCGTGTTCATATCGTTGCGTGTCCGAGTTAGCCATTTCCAGATCTGTGTACGTCCACATGACGTTGAAGCCATGTGTGTCACCTCGTGTCACGCATTCGTAACTTGCATGGATTCGTTCGATTGACTTTTAGAAACAATTTCACTTGATCCAGTTTCAAAACCCACGACCCGTTTTACAATATTCAGGGCACCATGAAATGAAATAAAAAGGAACTACATGAGTTAAAATAATCATTCGTGTGATCATCTGAATACAGCAGCTACATGTATGTATGTACGGTTAGGATATACAGTATAGGTTCAAAGGTCGCGTGTGTTCAAGCGTGCTCCACACACACACACAATGCATGGCTACGGCCGACGCCGCGCAGTTGTCGAAGTTTCGTACGTTTGTCGAAGTAGAAGTCGATGCAATTTCAAATCTTGTTCTTGAAAATACCCGGTATCAATATTTTCGGGCTTCTCTTTATTATGAATTGAGTTTTAAAGTCAACATATTTCTCTGCAGGCATGCTCCTCTGACTAATATTCAGTCCCGTATGAACTTGTCCGTGTAACCATGGAGGTAGGAAGACACTTGCCATGGACTTTAAAAAAGACGTCCATGGTTTTAGAATAGCAATCTGGCTACAGACAAACATGTAACGGTCATAACAGAGGATCACATAACACGTCTGATTTTGAATGTTATTCTAAAGAGAACTGGAAGACTTTGAATGAAAATATGGATGTAATATATGAAGTGCTGAAAGTGCATGAAAGATATTACTTTATCCTTTTATTGTGGGATTTTTTCTCATGCTATGGAGTGATATGTGTATTGCATAATTAACATAAAATTTACATCGTTATTGTTATGCAAATTAGCCGACCCTGTTACAGAGGAGAACACTTTATATATATATATATATATATATATATATATATATATATATATATATATATATATATATATATATACACCTAAAGTATAAAGTATACAATATCCTCGTAGGAAATTATTTGTTTTCATTCTGCTTGTATGCAGACTACACAAACGTACTTGACAGACAATTGAGGCAAACTCCACAGAATCCACCGTAGCTAATTCAGAGAGAGGGAGAGAGAGAGGGAGAGAGAGGGGGAAGAGAGAGACAGAGATAGATAGAGAGAGAGAGACAGAGAGACAGACAGACAGACAGACAGACAGACAGACAGACAGACAGACAGACAGACAGAGAGAGAGGGGGGATTTCGAGCCATGTTTCCTTTAAACAATGGTAGTTATGTCGAGACCACATCATTTTTATCTTGCTGCATTCTGTGCTTTGATAAGTCGTTTAATAAGAGTTTTCATTTTGACAAAGTTAAAATGAGTAAACTAGTGCTTCCGTCACATTTTCAGCAATAGTTATGCATGTCTATTTATACATGTTTTCAATATCAAGTATGTCACCTTTCAGCCACGAATTCTGCCATCTTGGCCATTATCACTGTCTGGAAATAAGTCATATTGCAGCAACAGAAAGGTCTGTACGAAGCTCATCTTCTGGAGTGGACTGTCAGTTGACGGCAGCAAAATCTTTAATGATGTTGGTCACCACAGATTATGATAGAAGGTCGGTGATTTTAGCCACTAGAGTAGAGGGCAATATGAAGCAGCTGACATGAATTTTACGATTTCTCTAGATCTAATATTCCTTTCTGGTGCAGATAACAGTCAAAGGCGTTACAATTATTAGATCAACTTGATAAAGTCAATGTTGATATCAAACGGGAAAACTTGCGGCAGACTGTGATTTTAACCAACTTCCGATTACCAGCATCAGAAGAAAAACTAACTTACCGATTAAACCAAAAACAAGCTTAACCTTATGAGATGGTGACTCTGTCGCGATTTATCTTGAATTATCTTCAATTATTGGAGATAGTTGCAGCTTTTATCTTAATCACATTGAGTGCATTGTTAATTCCATTCATGATAGCTGTCGATGTATGTGCCTTTCTAAATAACGTTTCATTTTTAATGAATATCTCATCAACATTGATTCCAAACACCAATAAATCTGTTGCAAAGATTTACACATTCTATAAACGACTCTTTCGTTTTCAGATTCATATATCATCATTGCTGCCCATTCCATTGTTGACTGCCATAGTTTTAATCACTAGCACGAATATATTTGTTCAGGTGTACATGACCATGATCGGAAAGGTAAAACATCGAAGGCATTAAGTTAAGCTTAAAAACATCTACTGTTGATTGACCAATCAGAGTGCTCAATTCAGGGTGTTTTATCTACTTGTAAAGCCTTGGTCACCAAATTCCAGAAACGAATGACAGTGCCGTAGTAAAGTACTGTCCAATCAAAAGTGAACATGTCATATTCTGTAGACATCTGGTACGTTTTAATATTCAAATTTGGTAACACAGCGGAAACCAGCTGCAACACAAAATCTGCTATGCCCTAGGGCATTTATATAATGTGACCTAGGGCATTTATAGGATGTTCCATTACATTGGAAGGCTATTTCACAAATAAAAGTTTTAATTCATATCCTAAACATGTTACATTGACAAAGGGGACGGTTGACATAAACACATTGAAAACGAAAATATATCAGTTAGGGGCGATAGTTTTTAAGTCGGATAAAACCCTCGTCCTCGGGCTCTTCTGGTATATAAAGTCCAACCCTATGATAAAATGTCTCGGCCTGCGGCCTCGACATTTTATCGTTGGGTTGGACTTTATATACCAGAAGAGCCCTCGTACTCAGGCTTTATCCTATGTTTAATGTTATGCTTAAAATAGAATGCCACCTTTGAAAGAGGATCGATTTTCTATGTATGCAAAACCAAATCTGCATAATCCGTAGCTTTTCTCTTGGATGTAAGAAATACTTTTACGTACTGATAATCCCTTTACAAAACGGGTTCCCTGTCGCCGCATTCAAGTCTTTACCATTTGAGCGAATACTCCCAAATGAGCAGAAATCATTTTATCTCTAGATGGTGGCAAACGGTGACTATGACAGAAAGGTATATATCTCAGGTAACGGCAAAAAATTAAATATAGATATCCTTTAGAACCCAAAATCATATTTATAGCTGTGCACTTTCATGATAAAAACAGGCAATTGTCAACCACAGTGAAAACCACATCTTCCAGAACTATGAAGAAAATATATTTTGACTTTTGAACTGGGCGAACGCATTCTGTATCATACTGGGCACATATATAATCACATATCAGCAAGCACAAATTATAGGCTTTGATATAGCCTAATACAATCGTGGAGTGCATGCAATATTGAATTCTGAAACTTAATGCGCATGCCCAATAAGTTAGTTCTATTCCCTAAAACGATGATTACTCTATTACATTGACTATCAATATACAGTGTTAACTTTGACCTTGGCTTAATCATATTTCCACGAACATCCTTTCTTCATGGCAAGTGGCGCTTGATACCTCCTGTTGCCTTGGCAACCAACTTTCACTTATTGAAAAACAAAATGACACGGGCATGCGAAGTCAATTGGCCGGTCGATGACACATTAAGTTATTAGGAGAACTATGAACAAAATGATAATCTCCGCTCTCGTTGTCAAAGTTTATCTCAAGAGATCAGGTAAAAAGGCTGAATATGATTATACTTCGATGGAATATTACGACTTGTGGTTGCATCCCAAACAGCAACCCAGGACTGTCTGCGCTGTGAAGACCATATTAGTATTCTGAAGAACCGTTAGAGACTTTTTGTAATTCGACACACAGTAGAAAGCTTGAAATAGTGATCATTTGATATTGTCTGACGACAATTAATTCTATGATAGGAAGCTATGAAATAGACCGTTTTCCCAATTTTTATGATTAAAAATATATGTTTGACATATAATTCAAATACGTAATAACAATTATAGGTTTTCTTGACATTAAAAATGGCTCAAACTGTTGTCCAGCTAACGTTTAGGATATATCAAATTCCCGTATATATCTGATAGATTGAGGGAATATGTCGTGAGCTTCGTAAGGCTACTCTTCATTTAGCAAGTCTGTCGATTCGTAACTTAACCTCAGCGTTCCATCTATCAATTTGATGCCAGGCACGTTTTTACCTGGCTGGCTATGTATCTTTTTTGAGTCAATTATGCAATCTTCGCAACAATTTAGAAGGAGTGTGGGATTGTCATGGCAACCATCAACTGGTAAATGAATATACACGAAGTCATAATCTGCTTACGTCCTCATGTCAAAAATAAAACACATTCTATTATACCAGCAAAATTATACATTGAAGTGTACCATATTCTAGTTTTATGTGCAGTGTTTGCGATCTCGTCAGGAATAGAAAGACCAGAATGAAAAGTCTTCATACTTGAAAGGTTCTTGAACATTTATACGGCTTTTCACAGTTGGCTTCCTGAATTTTATTACGTCTTAGCCCTTATCTTAAAATCTTACCGTTCCGATGTCTCGATCAAAAAGTGTTAGCTGCAATGGTTGCAGCGGGAGTCATCAAAGCATTTCGCAAACTTACAAATGTAGATGTAATAGTTCGGTTCCTCCCTTTGTTACGGCGCGTACATGTACGTTTGCGTTAAATCTGCCTGATTCTAGCTTTTGATTTAAAGTCGTTAATTTTATGATCTGCCTATGTAGGAGTTGTCTGGAAACCTTAAATTTCTTAGACAGATTCAAATCGATGCAGACGTAATCGCACCATGTTGTCATGTCAACATGACACTTGTAGGGTAGCAAAATAGAGCAACAACGATTACTCCTATTTAAATGATGTTCATTATTAGGGTTTAAAAATTAAGGCAAAGACTCAGGTCAAAAAAATGGCAAAAAACCTCGCAATTAGCAATTAAAAGGTAATTCAGTCTCCAAATATGTTCAAAATGTAAAAGTCATCTATGGATTGTCACTTTGACAACATGACTATTTGATTGTGCTTGACTTTGAAGATATTGTCAGTGGGATTACAGATTACAAAGGGGACCTTTCTCTTGATACCACAATGGCCTTTTATAATTCTCTACCCTACTAGCTATTTATAAATTATGAATGCCAGCATAAGGAATCTTTCACATTCTTATTTCGGGGCATAAATCCTGGAAATGTTATTGCAGAAAATATTATAACAACTTTCTTGGTTGGTCCAGGCTACTTTTCTTTAACAAGTGACTACTATCTTGTATCGCATAAGAACTGAACGCCAAGTTTAGCAGAGAAACAACTGCAATATTTCCACTTGTACAAGGACTCTTAGCGAACATATTCATATGTGTAAGTCTTTTTATGTTATTTATTGCTGTCTTTCGACCCCATTATAAGACGTGTATTTATGATCGCATGGAGTCACAATAAATCAATAACTTATTATTATAAACACTCAAAGAATTTGTTTAAGAGCCTATGAGACCATCAGGCTATGGGATGGCAATTAAAGAGATTTATTTATCAGTCTCGACACCGTGACCGCAAATTCAATGACTAATCTATTATTGGAAAGCAATGATGAGCATGTATATTAATGCCATGAAATGTGTTAAATGGCTGCAATCCGTACCTGTAATTGAGACGGCATACCTTTATACCCTTGCTAGACTCTATCTCCTCACCAGTGTCAAAGAAATGACTTCAATGGCTACAATATTTACACAATAAAGGTCGTAGCTCGCGTCACTTTACAAACATAGTACTGCTAATCACCTGAAGATGCTATCCTTAGTTTCACTCTACTTATTTAAACAAAGAAACGTCTTAAATTGGTAAATGGCCTGGTGGATCATCATAGCATATAACGAATGAGCTTCATGATCACCATTCGCATTACAATATACGTCATCGTAGCAATGTGCACATGATTCGATGACGTACGTATTATTATCTATTGATTTTTTATCAGTAACTACATAAGAACATTTAACCACATCAAAATCTACTTTCTTGATCAATCACGTACAGACATAATATATGTAATTTTCCGCGTGTAGCACCGTAAAAACGTGTACTATTGAATCATTTACGTTATTCACACAAATTAAGGCAAATAGTTTTTTTTCAGGAACTATGACTGCCTTTCAATCTTACTTCGCTGTGACTATTTTATCAATATTATTCACCTCGATAATACGATTATTGATAACTTTTAATTTAACAATACAGCAACATGTATTGTGGATATCTTGTGCAATAAACTATGAATATTTGTGTGGATACAAAATTGTGCAATATGACTGACGAATTCACAAAAAGACATATCTGACTTCAAGTTGTTAATACGGTAAATATATATATATATAATATATATATATATATATATATATATATACATATATATATATATATATATATATATATATGATTTTATATAGGGGTAGTTCATGAATTTCTTGCAGTAAAGTATGTCAAAGGCGCCCAACATCACGTGTCTAAAAAAGGACCTGAATTATCATGGGGAGTCATTCGCCCATGTATATTTTAATTTTGGGATATCAAAAGTGTGCGAAAAATGCTACGTTGTATGGAAATGAGTGATTTATCAAAAGTAATCACTTTCTAAGGTTTACATACTTCACCAAGCATTGCTCCTGTTTTGGCGTGCACCTGAAACAAAGTAATGTTTCATGTATGCCTTATATTACAACCAGATTGCATGTTGAAGCACACATAATATAGCGGCACAATTTTTGCCAAAACTGATAGTCATTCCTTACGTAAATTCATAATCTTCCCTTCAGAAACTTTCGTATTTAAGCCTATCTTCTTTTTAATTACACACTTTTCAACACTGGAAGCAGTATTCGTTCTTTCTAATTGAATCAATCCAGGTTGATATGAGGCTGCAAATATAATATATTTAAACAGCTTTTGTTGATATGATTCTCTCTTAAAGAGCGAATACATCTTATAGAAAATGTTCGCGCAAAATAAAAAAACATGGTTCGTATATACAGTCATAAAATATGTTCGCTTACTCTATTATAATATTTGATTTATATTATTATATTATTTGATATATTGCTCATCGTTTGGTCGTGGGTCATAAAACAAGCTGATGTCTCGTTAAATACTATCATAAAAATGTTATTTTTTCTGATGACGGAATAAGCCCAATGCACAATTCAGAAGCTTTCTGACGTGATGTATACGATAATCTCGAGGAGTCGCCAAATGATGGAATGTGTCCTCTTCACTCGCCAAGCTATTCATCATGGTTTCTTAATCATTTGGAATAAATCGCAAAGAAAACGATACACTTTTGACTGTAGGGATGTGTTTAAGATTATAGAGACAGAACTAGGGATCAATAGAAACCAAAAGTATCACCCTTACACTGATACACACGGAATTGTTTAAATTTTATAAGCAAATGAAATAACCTTACCAGCAACATCAGTAAATTGGACTATCGATGTATGTCGAGGCCTATTACCCACAAGTTCTTCGCTGTCTTTTAAGAACTGTTCTCGTCATTATCCTGATTTGGCGCATGTCACAGACAAATTTAAATTGTTTCCATCTTCAATTGCAATAGCGCTCCATTATTTTGGGTGAGTTAAAGAAGACGACGAGTCGAAGGCATCTGCATCATTATTTTGTGTAAAACAGAATCCATAAGTCCCGTATAAGTGATATGGACTGATTGGGCATTGATTTACTATTCACGTTTGCTTTTCTTTCTATAAATAGATGATAAATAATGAAATTTCGTTTTACACTGATAGCGATTTAACGACCACCACGACTGTATCAAGATGCATCGACCTCCTTTGTCAGATTCAAATAATCTGCCGTTCGTCTAGAGGACATTGCAAATATAACGAACTTAGAGCAGCGATCTGAGATACCTCGCTGCTACAACGAGCTAGTCAATTACCGAATGCGTCATTCGTTACGCTATCGCCTGGAGTGCACTTATCATGGTTGATCTATGTGATGGGACTTCTAGTTGTTTGCAAACAGGTCCTAACGGAGCAAGATTTAACTGTTTACAACGTTCGGAACAGACGGAATGTGCGCTACCTCTTCTTTCAATACAGCGCTGTGTCTTACAAAAACTGTTTTCAGACAACGACTCCGACAGTAGAGACATTAATTATCGAACTATCTATCTATCAAACTATCTAGATGTATAAATATAGGTAGATATAATTTACTATATGTAGATTATCTCATGTGAATAATCTCATCTTATGTAATTTTTTATGTTTACTGTAATATATAATATATATATATATATATATATATATATATATATATATATATATATATACATAACTAGTTCGTGTAAATATATATATATATATATATACATATATACATATATATATATATTATATATATATATATATATATATATATATATATATATATATATATATATATATATATGTATATATATATATATAACTAGTTCGTGGAAATAACGTTGAAACATTTTAATCGTAATACGTGAAATGAAGTTCGTCAATATCTTTCAAATTCAAGTACCAACCATGTGCTTCACAAGTTGTAAACGTCGTCCCTCGCTCGACTACATAGTCTCTTTCTACAATTAAATTCGACACAAGATACGTCTACGAAGACTTATTCTTGGTGACTAGAAGACTGATTGGCCACTATAACCAGATTGCATTCGTGGATGCAGGGGAAACTTATGCTACGAAACAACTTAGAATAGCTTTCTCAAAATGAAAAATATCCATAAACTCCTCTTAAGTGTATGTTTTAAGCTATTGTCTTTTTCAACTTTCGTATAAGCGCCCTTTCAATTTTAAAAAGTGGAGTTAGTACCTTTACATTGGATCAGTCCGCATAGACAAACCCTGCCATATTAAAGTAGTATTGCCCCTCTGCGAAACAGTATCAATAGGAGAAACAGTTGTCATTGCGCCTTCTGAGTGTAAATCGAGATGTGTATACATTGAAAAGCAAGCAAGGTCGATATCTCTGATATTTCGCCTCTAATTTCGCAATTTCCCAACGCAAGTATGATAGAGGGGTTATTGTAACATAAAGCTTGTATGATAGAGGGGTTATTGTAACATAAAGCTTGGACGGGACCGTTTCGTGTTCTCCTGATGTGTCCGCACTTTGACTTATTGCTGGGCAATATACATAAACGTTTCAATGTATCTAAAAACGTTATAGTTCTTAGGTTCTTGGGAGTACAGTGAACATCTGACATTATGCTATCATGCTGACAATGTACGTGCTCTAAATACATGATTCTAGTTGTACTCATTGTTCTACAAACATGATTATTCTTTGTCGGTACCTTAGTTACCTTATAATATCATCTTACGACTTATGCATATTTAACACTTAACAATGTTAAGCATACACTGCCGGTATCATCAATTACAGTGTCATAATGTTTGTAAACAGTGCTGAAAAGTACGGTTGTACCAGCAACAAAGGTCTATACAACATACCTTTTGCCAGCATGTAGCAATTTAAATGCTATAATTAACAGGTGTATTTTCTGTTATCTTGGAAAATTTTCAATAGGGTGTTCTCAGATGGAAAGATAAAGTAACGTTTAGGTATTCAAACCTTTAAGACAGGACAGGTGACCTCGGACAATTCTCTATTAACCTTTTGAGTGCAAAAGTCAACTTTTGTTGCCTTTATAGAATATGACATAGCCAGCAAATTTTCTCGGATCTAGACAAGTTTTTTCAGATTTTTCCAAAATATTTTGGTCAAAAATTGCAGTCATTGAAATGTTATGTCCATTTGGTCCAAAATTATCAAAAAATTGCAGAAAAATTCAAAAAGATTAGTAAAATGTTACAATGAAATTATGGTGGGAAAATTACAGCACTCAAAAGGGTTAACAAACCTTCAAAAGAACCGACGGAGACAGTAACATCAATAGACTTGCTTCCTATGTCACGAAATGTCATAACTTGCAAGAACTGATGCTGTTTTTCTTATCCGTTATTCGTCAATATAAATGGCAATACTGACTGTATACGTCGGTTTTTCTATTGTTTTCTTTTGGGGGTTTTTGTCAGTTTAGTTATCCCTGCGGGCTCCTTATAACCGTGCGGAGGGAGTAAATCGATGTTAAAGGTGATTCAAAGGTGATTGTATCAAAGAATTAGCTTGGCTCACATAAGCGATATTCTGCAGCAGAATATAACTTAATGCGATACAGCGGAAACGCGGGAAACAGCAAGGGAAATTGTAATTGTTTTAAAGGTTAACGAGTAACAGAGTACAGTCAAGTGAATGTATCGAATTTCCACTAAAATACTGCCTTTAGAAGTAAATGATACCATGACAGTATGCGCAGAAACTGAACAGCCCCTTCCAACCCTTTCATATTCATTGGGATATGTTTATAATTGTTTCTTTATTTTGGTCTACCTTTTTTAATAAAATGGAGGAACAGCGTAAAACGGTTTTTTTCCCAAAATTACAAATGGGAGAAATTTAGATAATGGACGAATGCAATCTCTGAACACTGTTAATCTAAAGTTACATGGCTTACTTATTTACTTAATTACATTTTTACTGATTTACTTGCCTGCTTGCTTGCCTTTTTATTTAATATTTCGATGTAAAGTTAAATTCCATGGACATTAATAAGAGTGCTTCTTCGAACCGCAGAATATTTGGCCAGCAGGTAAGCCTTACGGCGTTTCCTTTTACTGACCAAACATATAAAGCTTAGATTGTTTGGTCAAGTGACACACTAGAGTTGAATCGAGATTCTTTACACGCATGCACAGCTGTCTCAAGGTTAAAATCAATACCACGAATCAAGCGCCTCTTCTTCAAATCATTAGAGGCGCTTTAGCTAGTGCAGCGTTATCTGTGAGCATAAACGCATAGGAATTAGTCGATGGCTAATTCTCTGGACTGACGCAGAAACGCCGCGTATAATTTACAGATACCTGTGTCGTCATGGCGTGACACTTGCTGGATATTTGTCGCTCATTTTCATATCATTATTAATATTCTGAAATTTATTTAAATAGTCAACTTTACTGAAAGTGAATATTTTTATTAAGTCATGATTGATTGCCACAACGTTCGTACACAATACGCTGTTCAGCTGTGAAAACACTTGTTTCACGAAAGATAAAGATCACAAACTGTCAAAACATATTGCTATGCTATGTAAATAAGCAAAAGTGTGACTAAATATTACATCACTCTTACAGAATTTTTGCTGTCAAACCAAGGGTAACGGGATATAAACGCATTTTGCTTTTACAATTGTGATAGACGTGATCAAAGATCGATGAAGTTTCGTTTCTATTTCTTCTAAATAAGCATTAAATTTAATAGGCAACCAATTTCATGATCGATTCCAGTCATATAAATTGTTTATAAGCTTCATTCGATGATTATAGTACAGTATCCCGAATAATGACGACACAATTTCCCTGAAGAGACGTCACTGTAGAGTGAAAGGAAATACTAAAATTCGTGCCCTGTTATCAATCACATTGCAGTGTGATGAAGAAAGATTCAATTATCCTACCTTTCCTGGATTTTAAATCGAGTATGAAATTGAATTAACATCGGTAACCTTTTGTATCTAAGTCTATGAAAGGCATTCCAGGCTTGGGGAAATAATACAAATATACAAAACTCGATAAGTTACTTATAATATAGAACGTCGTAATCTCATTAAATTCTCGACATCTGCAATTAGTACCATGCAAAATCTATTTATCTCTGATGTTACACGACTTTACCATAAGGTTAGCACATTACAAGGGGATCTAAAGTGATCTTTTGCTACCCTACAGGTCTTCTGGGGATTTCAACCTACCCGTTTATTGCAAAATTTGATATAAATCTCATTACGGTGAACATTATCTCGCATTTTATGATTTTTGAATAGACTGAATGAATCCCCTGGCCCTCATAAACAAAGTGTATTTATTGTCAGCGCTACGTTGAACCGCCGCTCAAAAGTAACGCGGCAACAAATGTGCCGCAATGCTTTATGCGCAAAAAGTTGCTCTGTGATTTCTAGTAGTGTTAATACGAGATATGGGCAGTTATTTGCAATCGCTTAATACCACAAATACAGAAAATCAAGTTTGCCTTCAGGTATAACGACATAAAAATGATATTTTTGCCGCGTTTGATGTTACATATTTGAAAGCCTCACATAAACTCAATATGGTTATGTCAAGTGGCGTTACCCGGGAAACAGCTGCTGTAGTGCGAGATACATAGACGTCCGCGCAGGCGCGATGTCGAGATTTAGTGAGCCATATATTTGTATCTAAGGTCTGATTTATTGCCAGTCCCTCGACAAGTGAAGTCAGGAATAACGGATGGTTTTATTTAATAAAGGTATACATTGACAGTGCATGGTAATTATTCGGAACATAAAACAAAGAAACTATTTTCAGACAGAAGGTTGTTGATACACACTTGATGAAGAGAAGAAAGCTAGAAAGAGATAACTACTGATGATGATGTTATTGTTGTTGAGCAGTACGGAGGGCAAGAGGAGGTGGCTGTGATGGTGGTAGGGGTAGCAGATAATGTCATTGGCGATGACCGTGCGGACTTTGACGTCAGCATTCCGTCAACCGTTTTCCTGAATTATATATTGCGTTGGTTATAAATTTTCAACTTAAAGGTGTAATAAAGTCAAATAAGAACAGTTGGCCAATGATATCAGATAAATTAAGAAAATAATTTAACAAAATGAAATGTATAATTGGTTGACGACAAATTTTGGTACCTCATTGTTGAGACCTAACAGCGCCTAAAAAAATAAGTTTTAAGCCATCCGAGCATGATTAACCCATTAGCGACCATTTGGGAGAATTGACTAGAATGGATCTCGCTTTGCATGCGGTTTTCTAACAATAACACACTAACAAAAGCAAAGACAGATATTAATGTCGAGCAACAATATCCGATGTATCATATTTCCTGCAACTAATTAGTTTGAAAATATGGCGGCATGAATTCGATGATAAGTTGAAGCTGGTATGATGGATGCTGCAGTTAGCTTTTTTTTTAATGTAACGGAAAGAGAAGACGAAAGTCGACGGAAACAGTGAACTGAGCGCTTTTTAGATTGTAGCTTGAATTGGTTTCAAGTGTGATTGCGTTTCAACTGAACAACTTAGGTAAGTACAACAGCGCCGGAATGACTTATACTATGTGACTGAACGTCAAATGGATAGAGCGAAGGATGTAAGATGTACAGAGCAAAGGATGTACGTTTGAGACTAGGTAAATAGGCACCGACTTCAAGACGTTTGAATATCTCGAGGATAACCATCAAAACGGTTGATCAAAAATTGCGAAATTTGATTCATTTACTATTGTTATATAGATTATGAATATAACGTACACCAAATAATACAATATCCGAATGATATTAGGGAATGTCTTTGTTTGGATCGCCTGTCGATGACGCAAAGGTCGTCAAAGGTTGAATGATTTATGGGCAACTTAGGCCACTTCTGGTGTTTCACAATCCTGTTGTGAGGCAACATACAGACCAAGATTGACACAATACGTGACCCGAGTACAAAATATGAACATTTCGAGCCCCTGTGAAAAGTTACCAGCTCACCGTTGAAGGTAAAGTGGCTGCAACATGTCTAATTTTGCTCGAGATCGGAATGAACTCTGCTTTTTAATTCTGAAACAGCCTATCTATCAATTGAAGCTTGATTGGAAGGCAACATTGCCCCTTTTTGATTTCATTCTCTCCTGTCGCGTTCTCTCTCGCGCGAAGACATACCGTCTTTGTCGGTCAGAATTTCCCTGCGTTTGCTTGGTGGCATTTTGTAATAAAAGAATTAAAAGATGTATGACTACATTCCTGTTTGGTCGCAGGGCAGTAGTGTTCGGTCGACCGACGATTCGGCATATCTAAATAAGCGTAATAAGTTTTAATTTTGCACCTAAAATCAAAAAAAGCAAAACAGATTTGAATGTATTAAAACTCCGTTCGCTCAATTATGACGATTCAAAGCACGGTCGTGTCATACGCATGCAGGTAACCTCCAAATTACCAAATACAGGATTAAAAAAAATTACATGATTTCAGTTCAGTAGTGAAACTGCTCATCTTCAAACTCTGCAAAAAGATCAACTAAAGGTTCAGACATTTCTTGATAGTACTAAAAGCAAAAAACCTTGTTGATCAGTTCACAGGACTAGGGGACATATAAGATGATGGTACACGTAAAACACATTTCTCGAGTCGTGACTCGGATGCCTATATCTGCTATATTTAGAATAAAAATGAAAATCGAGACAAGCGTAAAGAATTAAGACTTTTTGTGATTTCAGTATCAGTTTATATATCGCATGACATTGCAATCGATTTCTTTAGGAACCTTAAAAGCAATACTATCGTTTTGCTGAACTATTTTTGTTAAAAGACATAGAAACTAAAACTGTAAATTCAGATTTTCAGCGATTGCTTACAATGTGCGGGCGTCGAATGCAGGCAAGATACTGCGAATGGCTTCGCCGGTTTTACATACAATGTCAACACGCTGCAGAGCAGTTTGCGTGACAATGCCTTAGAACAAACGAGTATGGTCATACAGAGAGCATGCACAGAATATATGCCTTGCAGGAAAAACCTTCCGGCGATTGGACACTGTTTTCTTAAAAACAGCACAGGGGTATTCATCTAAAATGTTTTAGCTTGTTAAGTGAAGATCTGTTTTCTTTTTTGGGTTACGGGCTTATCATACCAAATTAAATTTAATGGTAAAACTTTCATCATTTCACAAAGGTTTATATACGATTTTTTATATACGAGACCGAACCGCAAAATTATGTTTTTTTACAAATAAAGGCTTTATCTACTGAAAGGTAAAGCAGTCTACTTTTAATTAGAAAGAACGAATGTGGTTCGCCTTAAGGTAGTATGCGCCTCGAAAGTGAAAGACTTCAAACTTTTGCCCAAAATTTCCTCCAGGAATATTTCAACTATTCTTTTTCAAAATCAAGAATAAAAATCGGGGGTCCCCGTGCAAACTTTGGTACTACGGACACAAATTACTCAAGATTTACCGATATCTGAAATTCAAAATGGCCGCCATCCCTCTGTTAACTCTACTGAGAAAAATACAATTTTTGTTTTTCGAAAAACTAAGACGGTGAAACTTTTTCTTACACCGAGAGCTTTAAAATGAACCCCCACAAGTGGTAGATCAGAAAAGAATTGTCAAAGTTTGAGGGTCAAAATATCTGTCCCCGAGGCGCGTTCTACCTTAAGGATCCTCTATGCCAAAACAATATAGCATCCTAGGATGAACGCGTGACGATTTTTTCTGCTTCCCTCATTTGCTTTGCTAAGTTCCAATGTGTGTTTTACCATTACGTAAGTTTTCTAAATTTTTAGGCATGAGGTGTAGTTACCTAATAATTACCCAAAGAAGTGTCGCTCGACTAAAATACAACAAAATGAGCGAACACAAATGGAATAGAATATACCTCGACCATCTGTCACGCTGTTTTGGCCGTGTACGTATATGGCTGAACGATACATAAGTCTGACAGGGCAGAGAGACAAACATTTGAAGCAGCCAGACAGTAGAACATCGAAACCCGTGCCCTAGTTTTTGAAGTACATGGTCTTACCTGCCTAGTTTTCTTGCAGCAAACTTTAAGCAAAGGGCCGAGTCACGATTCTGCTGTGAACGATCGGACGAAAAGACTTGGAGACTTCATTCCTTTGTGGACGGCGCATCGAAGTGAGCAGGGCGCCTACCTCGGCGTAACGTGTGTACCACGGACGTTTACACATCAGTTTATGTCGTAATTATCTCAGAATGGAGTGTCTCCCTGGCGACCGCGCCTACGAAATCGCCGGGCTACAACTCGCTACCTCGTTTGCGGCCGAATATATCACGCAACTCGTAAAATTTACAGTCATGGATAGGAATCCATACACACCCCAATAAAATGACCACCTTGATCAAAAGAAACCCTGGAAATGACTGTCTTTTAGCCGTCCACATTCCCGACGGCGAACAGAAAAATATATTAATTTTAATTATATAATTTCTCGCTTGATCGATGTGATCGCACTAGGTTTAAAGTTCCTGTTAAAGATGCGTCCAGAAATAGATCCCAATGTAAATTAGCACATTACTTCTCTGCAATAGATTTACGAGAATCATCGAAGACATGCCCTATTGACATCTTGTTGACTGTGCCTTTGAATACTTATCATGCAGTGTTTGGCCCCACGGCGAATACCTCGCCCCGTGCAAATTCCGCAATCGCAAATATTTTGACTAAAAATAAGTTCGCGCTTTTCAAAAAAGTAGCACAGATCGTCGTATTGTTCATACTGGGAATGTATGTTTATGGGTTTTACATCAAAAACTGATGCGCACACAATCATAGCATTTGCAAGGGAACTATTATACTACAGAGTCTAAAGTAATTACAGTACGCGTGATTTAAAGCCAGCCGACGGCAAACTAGACAGGTTGCCTCGTCTCTGAAGTTTTATTATTTTTTTATGATTATTACAAACGTTTGATTCTCTTTTCCAATTGCCTCAGTTGGGTGATATACACCACTGCGTCAATTGACCACATCACGATCGAACAAATAGATGTTAGAAAAGGCCGCCATGAAGGAATCTTTGAGTGGACCGCAACATTAAGTTCTTTATATGTGATACTATAAAGGTAGGCAGCTTAACTTTATTTTCCTAACCTTCTGTTGTAACCGGCGTGCCAAATTATCAGTCTAATGGGACGCACATCTCAGGGATATTATCCTTTTATATATGTCATCCAAATTGGGTGACAGAATCAGGAAATAAGTGAAGATATTACTATGCTGACAGTCAAAATTGCCCTCATTTAAATACATGTATCTAAATCGTCTGGATTCGGAAGCTCAATTATGTTTATTGCAGCGATCGTGCGCTCTTTCGTTCCATATGGCATTTGCATCTGTGTGCGTGTTGCTTTAAGATTTGATAAATATCAACAACATCACCACCACCATCATCATTACCATAGTAATCAATGGTATTATGCGACTTGTACGTAATATAGATTTTTTCAACTCTTGTTCGTACTTGCTTCATTTCAGTATTTTCGAAATAGTAAACCGATTACTATTTCTGTATGCAGAAGATACTCAAAGGACCCATGTGTAATATAAATATGCAGGGAAAAAAACATTTAGGGTCGTCCACGTTTTTCACTTTTGTCCCAAAAGTGCATTATTTTCTCGAGGGTCTATGATTTTCGATATTAAGTAATTGGGCATAGGTCAGACGGTCCTCCATTAGTTCGTCTGTCACAAAATAGAACTGTCACGGCCAGTCAAACAAAACAGAACGATTTGAAAACTCAGCTTACAACAATTGTTAACTGGAATATGATTTTTTGTGGACAGAAAGAGTTATGGTGAGGCAAAGGTTTCAAAACCTTCGCGTGTGGCAGCGTGAGACACTATCGTGCCAATGCCCTCTTGCTCTCTGAACAACAATGCAACGTATGCATTTTTCCAGTTTTAACGCCGACACAATATGACTCCCTCAAACTATTCGCTCGCAAATTTGATACATTTTGGTCACATGACTTTCAGTTGACGAGAAGCTTGTACATGTCATCTACAGTGTCAAGTGTCGAATGTCGTGATATCAAATCGGTTGTTGCGTGACTGTTGTAACTTTGAATATAGCGACGATTTTCACTTTGATGACCGATTAAACAAAGGTCAATTTTCTCCCTCTACAAAGCACATCTATCGCCATAAACCATAGAGCATTTGAAAAAAATGCATTTGAGTGAAAACCTGGTTTCACTATGCGATTTTGTATTAGTTAACTATCATTTGATCGCTACAGGAGATATGGCACGATACATGTACATGTATACATGCATGATGTCACGTGCCTATCTCTTGATCTTTTTGGGGGCAGTATCAATAAAACAATCTTGAAGTTCCATGCTGGTATAAAGGTAGTATAGAGAGTTTTTTCATTTTGTCCAGAGGCAGAAATATGAGGAGAATACTTAATGCAGTGCGGGTTTGTTTTGAAAAATACCAATAGAAAAATCTTAATTTCGCAATGCACGTGGCCCACATATGTTCAGGTTTCATCGTAGCTGCACTGTTGAAATTCTTACACAACAATTCATACGTGCCCGCGTGTTCTTGTGTTCCTTGATAGGATATAAAGTGGTGATAGAGAACATTAACAAGCAGATAATGAAGATTTTGGTTACTAATGATTGTTAAATATCTCTTCCTCAGATAAGTAAGGTTGAAGGGAAAGTTTTTGTTTATTCTCAACTGAATTAATTTACATCATCCATGAAGCACTGAATGTGTCTGACTACATACAAAGACATTTCGTAGTATAGTCATGATCTTTATTGATATTCAATAACGAAGGACTTTACTCTGAGTGACTTTTGGACTCGCAGTTCTGCAACACCATATTGACTAATCGCTGTTGTGTACAGTAGGCCTATATTTTGTAAACTTTGAGATACTTTTCTGTTGGAATACATTGGCCTTTCTTGGGTGATATAAGGACCAAACCTGTTATTGAGATAGAAGGTACCATCTGCATATGACATTTGTTGTACATGTACCTTTGCTTGTTAGCTTGGCACCAAGCAGCACCGAGTTTGCAAATGTGACATAATAGATTCGGAAGTACGTGGACTTATTTACATCAACGCACTGCAAATAAAAAGTTATTACAGACATGTGCGTTTCCCTCTCTGATGTCAGGGTGTTTTTGCTGTCACTATCATCAGTGTGTTACTCCTGAACTAGACATGACAATTGAACGCTGTCAAAGATAAACGGACATGTTTTAACGCATGTAACTGCGTTTCCCTAAAACCTTCGGAACTGTCCTAAATTTGCGATCATGATGTGAAAATTTAATATAATTGTGAAATTGCATCTCTGTTCTGGAACTAAAATTTGTTTCGAAACTTAAAATTGGCATTTTCTGCATATGCTCTTTGTCTAATCTTTTACTGTTCTTTGTCTAATCAAATAAAAATGTAATAAGTAGAATAACAGAATGTATCTACTAAAAGAGTAATGCAAAAATGACATTTTCAACGGCTGTATGTGCCATCCCTCCGTGCATGCCTACACCTGATCGTCCGTCAGTTCGTCTGTCAGTGGAGAGCTGTTAACTTGGCAATGTCCCTACGAGTGACAAATCACACGAATGTCTGCCGATGGCCTATTTAAACTACGTAAACTTATTTTGCAATATGATCCGATGTAACCGCCGGATGGCATGCTTTTCAAATCGACACATGTATTCTAAGACCGCGAGGGCTGATTTTTCGGTGCTAAGAAAACTATCTATGACTCAGATTTTAAACATTTGAGATTTTATGAAGCGAAAGATACGGAAAGTCAAATCGGGGAGTCCCTACAAGTTGGCTCGAACAGAATGGAACATAGTATACATACTATTTCGATGCAGACTCCCATTGCTCTTTTCTGGGTATCACTACTGTATATGCTAGGGGAGCAAAACCTAAATCAAAAATGTAAATCTAAATCTAAATCAAAAACAAAATCTAAATCTCCTGAAAGTTTTCACCTCGCCACCATCCGACACCCTTGTATCCAGTTGATATAAGACAAATACAAGTACCAATTAACACAAACACAATAGCGTCTCCTATTGATTACATTTGTCGGATTCTCGTTTAAGTGACCTTTGGACCCGTGATAAACTGTTGCTTATGAGTATAATACCAATATCTAGTCTCCACAAAAGGTTTGCGTGAGGGGAAACCACCTCGTCTCAAAAACTTGATCACCAGCTGCATCTAACATAACATGTTGCTAGTGAGTAGATTATCATACCTTTTGCAGGTTTAGAAAAGGGCCAATTCATAGAAATGTTCACTTAATTTGTACGACAAATCGTGATATAAGCCTAATAAGGCTAAGGTAAATTTCGCAACATTCACCTATCAATTTTTGAACATACAATAGACGTCTTCGTATGGTAGAATACCGCGATACACAAAGACCTTAGATCTTATAGATACAGACAAATCGGAGTCTAGGGGAGATGAAATGCATTTAAGCCCTAACACACCAAATGATTATACATTTCTGTATCAAGTTATATGACCGTCTATGTAAGGCCAAGGCTGCATTTCACAAAAAAAGAAAAGAAATGATATTAAAATAGAGGATAAAAATGTTAAAAAAAAGAATACGTCGCTTTAACCTGACAAAGAGGTACAATTATACACTGCTGCTTTCACGATAAATACTAATATGACGTCACAAAACAAATTTAAATAAAAGTATCGTTAGCAAGTCTGATGCTTCTATAACATTATAATAGAGACATCATTGTATAATATAATACGAGTGTCAAACGTGACTGATGTTGTTGGATTTTCTCGTATAATAGATATAAAGCTGACATAAATCTTCTGAATATAGGTTATCGAAATTTTTTAGATACAGCGGAAAATAATTCATCAGCCGACTGTGGATATTATATGTAAGAGTTTTGATGAATGCAGACAAATCGATGAGTCATAAGAATTTCAGAGACGAACAGATACACAGAGAAAGAGATAGACAGAGAGTCGGGCAGGTGAACAAATAACGAGTAAAGAGTGGTCTATGATGATAATGTTGGTGACACAATTATAGTTCTACATTTCTTTGGACGAAACATTCATCACCTCCTCTTAAGACTATTAGTGCATCTAATCCGTCAAGTTATGAATGCTCATTGAAAGTTTATGACTAAATCACCTCAATGCGGTTGATAAAGCGTTGCAATTTGTGACGCGGCATTTGAAGCGAATGACAAATGAACAGGGGCATTGGTTACCGTTCAAATTCATTCGCCTGAAGCCTATCTTATCTTAAACAAGCGACCGCGTGCCACTCCATGAATCATTCTGTATCGCAGCTACTTCATAGAGCGGAAAGCCATTGGTCATCATGCGCACGGAATGTTACGCCTTTAAACATAAAACAACATGAAATAAACCTTCTAAGTAAATTTGAATGACAAGATTAATCAAGGCGTAAATGACAATGCTGTCAATGATGCGGTGATATTTCTATATTCAGACAGAGCAAAGATAGTTAAATCATAATGGTAGCGTTTTCAAGCAAATAAACTACCACAAGGTGTGATTTCTAGAGGTTTTGCCATAACGAATTTCATTAATTTACATAATTACACAAAAATTACGTAATTCTATCGTTTTATCTCGAACATCAGCACTAGATGTTATCGCCACTATTAGCATTAAACTGCACTGGAATGGAATTTACGGTGGATAAGCAACATTCATTTGACCTTATAGGTATATGAACTAATGGACTGCACTATAAAATCTTGAAACATATTTTATATCAATTATGCTATGGCGTAATTTTATTCTCTCTCTCTCTCTCTCTCTCTCTCTCTCTCTCTCTCTCTCTCTCTCTCTCTCTCTCTCTCTCTCTCTCTCTCTCTCTCTCTCTCTCTCTCTCTCTCTCTCTCTCTCTCTCTCTCTGTTGTCTCCTGCTACTATTTCTTTGTCTCTGTCTGTCTGTCTGTCAGACTCTGACTCTTATACGACGGAAAACATACACTGACGAGCAGAAATAAAATGAGGTTGCTGATATCCAGTTAAAGTGCGTTACACAATGTCATAATCAAATCGTAAAATATGAAATACACAAGGTGTAAAGGGTGCGATGTCGGTTTCTTTGCGCGCTTAAATAAAACATCATGACTTGATTTGGATCAAGGATCGGGCAAAACCACAATTTTAAATTTACACCCCCTTATGGAAATATCTTAGTGGGGTTACCGAAACACTTTTATGTGGATGATATGTTGTAATATTTTATATCCAAAACATGATGAATCTGCCTCTGGTTGCCTTGCTAAAACCCTAAAACTCCTGTTCAATGGAAGGTTTTCTGATTAAAGGGCAGCGTATTCCCCTGAGGGTTATGACCAGTGTCGATGAGCTTTTAGAAGTCGGTTCAATACAAGATACAATGTTCAGCTTACATGTAATTATGACTTTTCCGAATGCAATATCAGAATAAAAAGATTTACGGTCTACTTATCAGGCTTTTATGTTTTTGCAATGAAGATAGCTACAGTTTGCCACCCGGAGGAAATATACTAAAACCACTGAGTTGTCGGCTGATTGTTTTCATGTATTATGAGTGCCAATCCAAGAATCATAAACCTCTTTTGCGCCTCCAGAGTTTAAACTGCAACATGACATCGTACATGGGCGTTTTAAGTACGTTAAAAATTGTAAACAAAGGCTTGCAGGCAAAAACGCAATCCGGTAAAATACTATTCAAATATATTATGTGTCTTTTTTTTCATGAAAATCTCCAAAGGCCATACGTGTGCAGGGACACAAAAGAAAGAATTTCATAACAGTGTACTTCAGCCTAGCGTCACATTGAAATAAACAATCCTCTGCACCAACGTCAACCTAGAGCTATGAAAGTCACGTTAAGACAATCACAAAGGTCTAAGTAATGACATTAATTCGCGCGTGAGAGCGGGGACGTCTTTCCCAATGGACTTGCGCGATTCTGACACCAGCAATACTGGCGTATTATGCAATTTTGACTTTTCCTTGGTGCTACGTATTACACATGCGACACCATGTCAGGCTACCTATTGCAATGCCTTACTCATTGCGCCTGAAGGTAAACGTACTTTTGTATCACGTTGTGTTAAGTTACGACATTAGTATATAGAGGAAAGACGTATCATTTAGAGAGGAAAAGTTAGTCCAGTGAAATAAGACAGCAACAAAGATCGACTCTCTCACTTCAACATTAAAGTTATTGTCCATCAGTTTTTCAGACAAAAAAAAATCTCCGTAAATCGAACGAAAAGGTTGACAAATACGGTAGTTTTAAATGCTGTAAAAGCTTTCTATAAAACCGGGCTAAATTTTTATGACCTGTTTGGTTCAGTGAATAGTTAATGACCGCAGACTAGCTCTGTCACCTTCAGATTTGTTTCATCATGACTGGACAAAAGTTTGTTTGAAAAAACATAGAGTTGTCTTCTATAAATAGTGTGGGTGTAGATCTTACTCTATTTAAGTAAAAAAATCGGGAGTAGCTCGCCCATTTATGCTATTCACAGGCAAGTTTGCATCCTACGTGCATGAGAATAAGATAGCGTGAGATTTTCACTTTGCCCTCAGGGTCGGTTGATCGCACTTTCAGACAAGACGTAAGGGACCTGCAGAGGAAATTAAGGAAAGCCGACAGAATCCTGCAAGATTTGCAAAGAACAAGTTGTAGAAGCTTTCGCGGTGATATAAATTCTAATTCCAGGAGACAGATTGAAAACACACATCAGTAGCACTAAGGTATGAATATGCTTAGTCAGAAGAAAGACTGACCTGGAACTCTAGATCTACACCGATAATTAACCTTCTTTAGAAATAACGGGAAGTCGTACATATAAGATTATCCGTATGAATCCTAATACACAGGGTGGAGAAATCTTTACTGACATCGACTTTCAAGTACTATAGCTTTTACAGAGCATATACCGCACATGTACTTCTACCTTTTTTGCTCTTACATTTGTAAAAGGTAAATTTTGTGCACAACTTCCTTCGCCTGTCTGTCTGTCTGTCTGTCTGTCTGTCTGTCTGTCTGTCTGTCTGTCTGTATGTCTGTCTGTCTGTCTGTATGTATGTATGTATGTATGTATGTATGTATGTATGTATGTATGTATGTATGTATGTATGTATGTATGTATGTATGTATGTATGTATGTATGTATGTATGTATGTATGTATGTATGTATGTATGTGTTTATGTGTGTATGTGTGTATGTGTGTATGTATGTATGTATGTATGTATGTATGTATGTATGTATGTATGTATGTATGTATGTATGTATGTATGTATGTATGTATGTATGTATGTATGAACGCAGGCACGCATATCTTTGTATATGTAGGTATGCAGATAGGCAAGCAGGTAGGTAGGTAGATAGGTATGTAGGTAGCACAAGTTTAAGAATGAATACACCTACGGGGGAATTAATGCAATTCAACAAAATATAATATCCAAGGATGAGCTTGCCACATTTGATTTCCTGTTGTAAGTACAATGCGAGACTTTGAAACACATTTCACTTGATTAAATAACTGTGAAGTGACCTTGTGATGTGTAATTGCTGAGCAAACGACGAGAGCGAAGGGCAGTAATTGTGTCTGCCCTTGATTTTGTTGGGATGAAATTTCAATTATCGGTATGAATACACGGGGAAAGCATTTAACGCCAACTGCCCGAGTCCCTCTGTGTCGCTCTTTCTTCTAAGCGTTCATTTCCTCCGATGAAAATCGACAATTTTGTCATCGCGGAGATGATATGAGGACCGCGCATTTGATGTGATCAGTCATTCTCGAGACGTCTCTCTGACCGTGTATCTATTGTGCCATTGAAAAATCAACATTTTCTTGATATCCACTCAAGATAATCAGAAATGCATTTCAATACCCGCTACACTGAAGACTGATTACACGTCTGCCCTTTTAATCCGTGAAATGTTAACAGAGAAGAAATCTCGCCTTTCAGATTTGCCAACAAAAAAGAAATCAAATTCAATTCTTTCGCTTAAAACCTTTGCATTACTGACAAGTATGGCTTAATCTTTGAACAAACGGGGAACGATATCTTCTATATGGCGGAGCATGTTCTTAAGAAGCCTTACGTTTTCAAGCGCACAATCACTCTGGGCTTCTCTAGATATAAGAAGACATCCCATAGGTATCAAAGCTAAGACGCTTAGTACACCAGCTGGAGAAAGTCAATCAACGACTGGTAAAGCGTTGAATAAACAAAGTCTGGATTCCCTAGGCTAGAAATGTTCTCGGTGAAGCTTTCAACAGTGTCATCATAGAGAGTGGAGAACAACATGTGGCATACAGATTCGTTCTGTCAAGACAAGCGTGAACCACACATTGCAGTGTCTGTGTCTTTGATAGGCAGCGAAATCTCATTAAATCAGTTACAGCACATTGGTATTTGAAAAACATCTCCTTCCCTTGCCGGTTATAGTCGTTTACAAAATACATTTTTGCGTCTATAGTATTATATAAATACAGTAATTTGACGATTGCTCTGGGTTGACGTAGCGATAGCTCGTTCACAAATATTTCATCTCAACACTGTGCGTATTGTGCAAGATCTTATTTTTGTTTTAATGGACAAAAACCGAACTGATTTTCTGTGTGATCTTGACCTAATCGACTATCAAATCTAGCCTTCCACGCCCTACACAGGAACGTAATCGCCAACCATCGCACGCTTAAAAGCTTTCGGTGTTCGGCGGCTTTTGGTGTGGACGTGCGTGTTTATGATAGTTTCGCGTGACTGGCGGCGTAAGGAGTACAATTGAGCTCTAACTTGCATTTAATAATTTAATATGAAAGATATGATCATTTGCGCAGCTACAGCGTTCTCACGTAACGTGAACGAGCCTGGCATTTAGATCATCAGAGACAAGATAGGATCGCTCCGGGCAATTTCAACACAAAACATTCGCAAGAAAAACTGTTTCGCCCATTTTTTCGAGATTCGTCTCATCAAGCTCACGTGTAATTCTTTCACGGGCTCAGTTGACACCAAATCTCTATTTCAAGTTTCAAGAGTGTGTCTAGAAGGATGTCTCCTTGCTAAAACCAGCCACGGTATAAATTTGAGGAAGTCTTAAATTGAATACGGGAAAATTACTTTTTCTTATATGTGAACAAATCATTTTATTATGATCGTGACAATCATGAGACTTTCAGTTGATGTTGCTGTACGTTTGGATACGTGTTACAAAAACTGAATTTCTACATAAAATAATTGACTGAGAGGAATTTCGACATTCTACAAAGAAAGAATCATCGGGTCATACATACATACATACATACATACATACATACATACATACATACATACATACATACATACATACATACATACATACATACATACATACATACATACATACATACATACATACATACATACATACATACATACATACGTACGTACGTACGTACATACATACATACATACATACATACATACATACATACATACATACATACATACATACATACATACATACATACATACATACATACATACATACATACATACATACATACATACATACATACATACATACAGACAGACAGACAGACAGACAGACAGACAGACAGACAGACAGACAGACGTTCTTACGTAAGTATGTACATACGGGAGAAGGAAGTCGTACACAAGATTGACCTGTTACCTATAGAAAAGGTAGAATACAAGTTCGCTAGTTGCTCTGTACAAGTTACAATGAAAATTTGTATCAGTAAAGATTTCTCCACTTTGTGTGTTAGGATTCATACGGATAATTTTAGATACGACTTTCCATTATGTTCAAAAGAAGATTATTATTGGTATAGAGTCCCAGGTCACCCTGGTCCTGATAAGAAATGTTTTCTAAATTAGTCTATAAAGCAAGAAAACGAGTTGTGACTGAACGAAACACGGGGAAAAGCGAAGGTCAAAAAAGTCAAGTGAGTGAAACACTGAAATCTGCCGACGGACGGCTGTGCACTTGATTATTTGATATCGTTGCTCTGTTCAAATATTGCGTTTTGCCAATCTCCTCAACTTCCACAATCGATGCAATTTACGTGAATGGGCACTCGCGCCACACTTGTCAAAGTTGACAAACACAATTAATCAGACTACGAGATGGCACAGCCAGGTCGGTAAACTATCTTTTTAGGTTTACACGGGGCATTCACTTGATCCAGCGAACATTGCCAAATGCCTTTGTGCTGAATCATGATCTGCAACTGCTCTTGATCGAAAAAATATCATCTGATGGAATACCCGTTAAACAAAGCACTCCGAAGATTTCTTTGAATATTAAAAGAAGTGGTTCTAAAAAGTTTTGGACAGGAATTAGGAGACTCATTGGCAGAAAGGATGGCCCATAATGATATAGATCGGATGTAATGCTTCAAGAAGCCCGGACAACAAGTTCAAGTTTCTTTCCAATGTCACGGATCGTTTCCTGAAATTAACTTCACATTTAATATTGTAGAAGAAAATCAAGTCCCTTTAAACAAAACGATCTCTCGAATTCACCTATTGTATGCAAAATCCACATTAAATGGTGATATTTGACACATAGCCCGTTTAAAACTCATAACTTGTTTTAAACACAATGCGCAAACTTTCAAATGAGCTAATTACTTTTTATGTCATTTTTATTTGCTAGAACACATTTTTCAAGAAACTACTGTCGAAAATTATGGCAATGATATTCAAGAATATGTCATGGAGCAAGACTGATTGATTGATCGATCGACTGATTGATTGCTCGATTATTTGAATATACCCTTACCTCCCTCAGGCTATTTAATGTTAAAACCCACTATGTAACTAATTAAAAGGTAGGCACAACGCCTTAGGAGCGTCAAACATTTTGTTTTCGCAAATGGTTGAGGCGTTTGATCCGTATTAACCCTTTGTATCATTAATCCTGGATATCTAGGGGACGAGTTTTAGTCTTGCAATAAAGTTCTTTTAAATCACTACGTGAACTGCTTCGCACCACCACTACATAGAAATTTCTTCGCCGGATTGTCATTCCTGCAGGGCGATGTCACCAAGGCAACACATACTTTTCATAAACACATAATTAAACAGTGGTATTCATTTCGGTCGCTTCAAGCGATAGCATTACTCTTCTACTGCCCATCTATCGCTTTGATTCTAGAGCCAGGATTGCCTTGTCGGAGTGGCAGCACAAGTGGTAAAGTACATGCTTTCACAGATATTAACAACGCCAACTAGAGGGGAGCTTATCACTGGCGTGTTGACTGTTCAAAATCTGTCATTAACTGTCTTTAACTTTTACTTTTCTTGCATCATAATTGATACAAAGGTTCAAAGCAGTGATACCAATCTTAACCACTTAGTGAAAGCTGACATCATCTTGATTCGGTAATAGTACCAGAAGTTCTAAAATATAATTGCTTATGATTGAGCAGTTGTGTTTTCCGTCACCTAATCTTGTGGTAAGTCGGCGTTATAGACGTGAAAGTTGCCACATTACCTGTGTTTTAGATTAGAATATGGCGTGCTACATGTTATTACTTTAACATGGATTGATTTTGATTTGCATTACACTGAATTTCGCTTCTGCTGAATATTAAGGTGGTATGCGCCTCGAAAGTGAAAGACTAAAACTTTTCTTCAAACTTTCTTAAATGAAACTTTCAACCATTCTCTTACCGAATAAACAATAAAAATCGGGGGTCACAGTGCAAAGTTTGGAAACAAGCGAAACAAATTACCAAACTTTTTGTGATATCTAAAATTCAAAATGGCCGCCATCCCTGTGTTAACTGTATTGGGAAAATTAAATTTTGGATTTTCGAAAAACTAAGACGGTGAAACCTTTTCTTTCTCCAAGAGCTTTAAACTGAGCCCCCACAAGTGGTAGATCAAAAAAGAAGTGTAGAAATTTGAGATTCCGAATATCTGTTCCCGAGGCGCGTTCTATTAAATGTGAAACCAATCGACTATTTTCCAATCCTGCGACTATGATATTCGATGTACACAACGTTTACAAAAATGTGGCACAATTCACGTTTTGAGTACAATAAAGTAACAAAGCCAAGCAATTTTTCTTGAAGTCATGAACTCAATATATGACGTATAATGAGAACAGAGTCGTGAGACGCTCTCGAGCAATGCGACAATTTTCTACTTGAGTGGGATCTCGCGAGACTTCGATACCGTGTATAGAAATGAGTCTACATCCCGAGTGAAATAATCTACTTTTTAGAAATACTGTTTAGTTATATGTTTGTGCACTTCCTATACTACTGTAGATGACGCGCCATTCATCATGTTTAGCGAAAGAAAAATATAGTGCAAATACTACAATGAGACAAATTCTAGTAGATCTTTGTTAGTATGCAGTGTGAATAAAATGACTATGTTCATTTTATACAAAACGGAAGGACTCGTTCTGTTGCAATCTGTGTAAACACTTTTTATGAAATAGCAATAACTATAAAGTTTAAAGTTTGCGTGGGAAATGCCCTAACTTTTAGGAAGAACAATTTATGAGCTACCGACACATCAATTTGTCGTGTGAGACCGGACCACATAACGCCACTCAATCCTTGAACCTATTTATTGCAAGCCACTGATTTACATTTCATTGGTTTTATACCCGCTTCTTAAAACATCATTTTCAACTTTATGAATTTAACATCACGAGATCCTGGAAAGGGCTTACACGTACCATGCACAATGTCAATGATCGAATTTTCGCCGAGATTTCGTGTTTGGAGACTCTGAGAAAAATGCAATTAATTTCCAAACATCCATGGATAATGGAGTTTAATCAGCATTAACACAGCCGAAAGAAATCTTTGAAACATATCGAGCGTGACTTATTTCAAACAGAATCCACTAAGGTCAATCGTCCAATACAAGGATATCAAAGAAATGGTAATAAAATCTGTTGACGTCATTAATTTATCAATCATCACAGAAATCATTTTATCTCTAAAATGATCTTCTGTTATGGGTGTCGCAGGGGTCGACCTTAATTTGGTAACTTGTGTAATCCTACAACTGCGACGATGACAGGAATTATAGCGATTGATGCAGAGTGAAAAAAACAGCTGGATTAGTGTATGTGACGTTAGGAAGAAAATTCGAGCGGTCAGGGTCTTTTAACGGCTCTGCGAATCATGTGTTATAAGTCCACACGCAGACATTCTCTAAGTATCGCCTGGAGCTTGAGATTACACAGGGGGAGGGTAAGCCATTATTGGCGGCGATCGGCAACAGCGTAGTGTTTCAAAGGGGTGGCGCTTTCTTGTTCGTCATAGAAGAGAGCCGAAACAAACCGCATGGCAAACATCAAGTTAGTAACAAAGAAAATGCGTCACTCGGCCCGAAAATGGGTACAATTACAAACGTCGAATATCATTCCTCTGGCGTACGGCAATATATTTCGAAAAAGACAAACTTTTAAAGAAATGCTGTGAATTGAATTTCATCGACTTTAGATATTATCGCCGAGGGGCCTAAACAACATCTGATCGCTTAGCATTTGCAACGATTTTTTCCACCGATAGCTACAAGAAAGAGTACTAGTATATAATAATTGAAATTCAATGTCCTGGAGAAGAATCATCCATGTACTCCGTGCAATGCTTGATGTATAATATTCTTGACGACCTCAAATGGCAGTTGCATCATTTCTGTAGCGTACTCGTACGCGTGTCAAAGTACCAGTGTTACTGAGATTTACAGTTAAAACTTTCATCCCATTTTCCTATCGCAGAAGTCGAACTTAACCACAGCGAACAATGCATTGCGCAACTCTACGGTGGGGGTCAGGGTTAAGGCACTGTTGAAGGCGTTGAAAGTGGTATAATTCAATGACTCAGCCTACTCTGTGGTGATATTTTTCGGAAGGTATCACACCAGAGAGCGATAATATTAACATAACGCACACGGAAAAGTGAAAGCTGGCAAAGTATTTCTTTAATTCCCCTACGCTGAACGATCCAGGTTTCCGTGTCTCGTCTCCATTCCTAATTCCCCCGCTCCCAGTGTTACACGTACTCGTCCCTACGAAACGATTAGCCTCTTTCTTGTACTTCAACATGCCTTATTTATGACCAACTCAATAACACTGAAACTGAGACGGAGTAAAACCCTGAGCTAAACGTCGATTACCCGATTGCTGAAATCAAACAAGAGCGTTGGAGGCAGATAGTACGCCATCAATGCACGAGGTAAATTTGCAGATGACACTCTGATCCTGACAAATTTTACCTGTCCCCCCCCCCCCCCGAAATATTGCGATAGCTTCGTTCAGGAATGCATCCAAGTCAAATTTAGCGACTCAATGTTACGTTTACAATGTTGACGATTGTAGGGCAGCGTAAGGCGCTCGCTATGAACGTGACAAAATGGCATTCGACCTGCTGCGTGTCTGTTTGGCGCCAATGGTAAATACATATCTTCACTACACAACATTGATCGATGTGTTTCAACAACACTGCCTCCAGGCCAATTGGTCAAAACTACAGCATGCATTTTCAGAGTCAGTGGTTTCAATTTCTCCCACTCATTAAAACGCCATCCTATACATATTCCCAATGATTCCACGGGCCACTTGTTGTAAACCGGGTTTAGTATCCTAGCTTTAGGGAAAAAATTGTCAGTTAAAATTTGTCACGTTTAAGTTGTCATTCTGTGACGGATACCAGTAATTGCTGCCAGTTCTGAATTTCAATCTATGCCACTCTGATTAAAATCCGGTGAGAGATGGGTCGGCCTTTTACGCAATCTTATTACTGTCTTTTATTTCCGCGTTTCTCCCCTCTTTCCTACATCGGATTTTAATCAGACTGGATCAGTGCTAAACTTTTGGCAGTATACGTTGTTATTCTCTGCAAAATTCAAGCCATCAGGATGGTGACGCCACAGTCCGTTGGGTTTGAACGGAAATTGATCCGAAGTTTTCCTGGAGCGAAATATCATCATGTGCCGTCAATTCGAAATGAGTTGTGTACCACCTTAATAAATATGTCCGATTGGTTTTCACATCGCCTGTTAGACTTGTCATATCACAGGTCTGTCACTCACCGTGGCTGTTGGACTATGAAATCACAGAATGGTCAACTACTGAAGCTAAACAAACCTGACAGTTAGCAAGGCATTTTGCATTCTGCTTTTCAATTGTGGAACTTTTGAGGAGTGTTCATTGAGTGATATACTAAAGGCATCTTTGGACGAATCTACTCCTACAGAGGGAAGTCGATTGTTTCCGAGCTAGGGATTGACCACTAGATCTACAAGGTAATGGTTAGAGACACAAATAAGGGATAAAAAGAGTTTGAAAAATTCATATTAGCCTGATTGTGAAAATCACATAATCACATACAACGAGAGAGAGAGAGAGAGAGAGAGAGAGAGAGAGGAGAGAGAGAGAGAGAGAGAGAGAGAGAGAGAGAGAGAGAGAGAGAGAGAGAGAGAGAGAGAGAGAGAGGGAGCACAATGTATATTTTAAGACAAAAAGTGGTTATTCATCCCCAGGCCAGTCGGTTCAATCTCTCCAACGATATAATGGTCTACCGCTAATTGCGAAGAACTCATTTGAGAACTTTGCATGAAATTTTACATAATGATCATGAACTTCGTATGTCATCAATCATTACGTCACGAGTTGATATGAAAAAATACATGACCAGTCAAAGTGTTGTAAGTCGTACAGAGTATATCTTCCGGACGATGCGGTGCTATATCTTCAGACTGCTAGTAAAAAACAACAAAAATCATGGCAACAGCAATTAGTACTATTTCAAAAATTTAACTTGCACTGGTATATCTCGTGGGCGTAAAGTAAATGCAAATCAATTAGGAAAGTTGGCGGTTCTCATTTGACATGCGCAGTATGTACACCTGCACACACCTCGACCAAGAAGACTTGTGTAAGTCTGTCTCTAAATCTGACGGAAATGACTGAGTGAAGTCCATACTTTCAGACCGAATTCCTCCGGTAACTACACAGGTGTGGAGCATCCCGATCTAAATAAGCCAAGATAGCAAAGTTTGAATTCTTCAGTGGTTTCGCACGAGTAATCGTTTTTTATTGCTAACATTAGCCAGTCACCTTCCAGGTCCTTAAACTGAGCGCAGAACACTCATACACTTTGTTGATTATTTTAAAAGTCAAGTACTGTTGACTCTGCTTTCTATAAACCATGCCGGTGGGTCAATATAAATGGCATTACCTCTTGAGGAGACACACACTGCACCACGACCGTCAAGCACCCGTCTGGTATTTTAATGTAATTGAGTTGTTCTGTTGCCAGTTACTCTTATGTTGAACATAATATATTTCTCTTGGGCCTTATCAAGTATCAATTTTCCTTTGCGAAAAAAATTGGGGATTTTAATTGTATTTATGTATCACTTACAATTGATTAACCTAAAGGGCATAACAAATTCGGATTTCGCGGTAAAGGGGTGGAAGATCGAAAATTGTCGACTTTAATGATCGGAACTTAGATCAATAATCTGGCGTCGACGAGTCTGTTCGTCTTCACAGGCGTCTTGAAATCATTACAGGTAGAAGGAAGGTAGTGTAAAAAAAAACGGTGCCACCATGGTTGCAAAAGGCAAGCTTTTAGTGTCCCGTGGGTACACTATAATCTCAATCACAAAAATTACCTCGCATTTCACATTGCTTCTGTCGGCGGATGAAATTATAACGTTTTCCAAAGCTTAATTTTCATCATATCGCTGCCCAACCCCAGCTTTTTGCAATCTCGCTGACGTAACTTCACTTAAGCTGTAACGATAGCCAGGAGCCATAAGTATTGGCTGTGTCATTTTATTATGCTATTAATTTCCCTCGGAAGGTGACAGGAAATTCGTAGCCATCGCGAAATAATTCGTTAAAATATGGAACACTTCTCTGGGCATGCAATGGCCACAATTGGTCGGTAAAAAAACCTAATTTTACACAAGTTGCTATCAGTAATACATAGCCTGCTGCTGGGGATATAATTCCGTTAAAAATATCCCCAGCAAAATGTGCGGATGCATCCAATTCTATAATGTGATACTTAAAAAGCACCCTAGCTGTTTGACGCCTGTACATTTCAATAAATAAATGTAGAAATATAACTAAAACTTTGGTACAATAAACAATCTCCCTAGGCAGAAAGGATTGGCACCCAACATATATACGTTGAGGTTACGACGTGGTTAAACGATTGTCTCTAGATGGCGCTGTTCATTGAATGATATGCAGTTCGCATTGAAACCTGTGCTTGTTTTGCTCAGTTTGTTTTGAACTTTTGTTGTTTTTATTTGTTTGTTTGGGTTATTTCTGTGTTGTTATTTACTGCTTCAAATTGCAGAGTAATTATGCAGATATCATCAACAGTGTTTACTTCATTTTTATGAACATAAGTGGTGTGGTTATTGGCCATTGGTCGATGATGGTGACGATGTTATGATGGTGGTGCTGGTGTGGCGAGGGCGATGATAATATTGATGATGATAGTGGTGGTGGTGATGATGATGATGATAATGATGACGACGATGAAAAAGAAGAAGACGACGACGACGAATACTACACCGACGCCGACGATGATGGTGATGATGAAGATATTACCGACCATGGATGATGTTAGCGAAGGTGATATATTCGATGTGTTGTTTGTAGTGGTTGTTGTTTCAGTTTCTGCTACCTACGTCAGGTTGTCTTCTAAGAACGTCCAGATTGAGATTTCTAAGTCACCTTATCAAACGCACGTAGAGATCTCACCGATGGACTGTGTCTTGTCATTTTTAGATGCAACAGTTACGTTGAAGTAAAAAAAATACGTCCCATTCAAAAGTAGAGATAGGCGTTATCATCACGTTCAATTGTAGGGCATTTTATCCAATCACTGGGGCATCTCAAAGCGAAGAGAGACACGATAAAGGCACTCCAAAGCACCCTGACATTCTCAATATGGCATCCAAACACGCAAACTAACACTTTTTTACTCGTCATTGTGTTGCATTCTATCGTATCAAAACCCACATCTTTCTGAACAGTTTCACTTCAATAGGATTGGTCAATAGCAACGGTTAATCTACCATATTGCTGGCCATGCATCCCACAGCAATTTTGTCTTATCTCGAGAGCGGTTATGTACCAGAATTTAGGGAGGCAAATTGTTTAGTTTTTAATTCTTCTTTTATATCTTGTTATAGAATAATGCACTAATTGGCGATATTCAAGGAAGTGAGCATTATCTTTTTGTATTATACGGAATAGTTTCTGAATGACTACACTGTACCATAGTAACTGTGATGGTCTTTATCGTGCAAAATCGACCATTACTGCCGTTGAAGGGGGAGGGGACGTCCACTGGAGGAACGTTTCGAGTCTCTCTCTTTAAAATAACTTAAAAATATGTCTGTTGTGATGAGATAAGATAAGATAATTGAAACAGAGCAGTCCTCATTACGCCGAGTAATTACTTTTGGGAGCTGCAACTGTAGGCAAATTGTGCCTGTCCTATTTTCATCTGACAGGTGCACAACGGTGTAAAATTTATCGTTTTTAATAACCAACCTAATCTTGAAGTTGGGACTTCCGCTGGATTGTCTCTCAATTAGACAGGTGAAAGAGTTTCCGTCAATGTTCATGGTCTGCAATTTACGTTTGTTGCTTGGTTCTTCCACTTGAGGAGCATTTTGCAAATCTTTCTCACTTGGTGTGCGTACAGAACATGACATTGACTACTGTACATGAAGCTCATTCATACGACATGGCGGGGATGTAGAATAAGATACGTATCGGCAAATAATCGTACTCTTAACGAGACATTCGTACTCAATGGGGTTTTCAAACGATTCCACACACGCAACGCATACTGTCTGGTCGTAGTACACATTACCAATATTGCCGCCTCTGAGGATTGCGCGGATGTACCCTGAGGAAATCCCTGACAGCAAAGTATATTAACCGATCCCTCATTTTACATATATATATTGTAACTTTATTCGTATTCTGCATACCCTCTAGTTTCTCAAAACTTTCTTAGAAATCGACACACATCGCAAGGATACATGTTATAGATGTGATACTTGAAAACTGATGACGTTAGTCATTATATTTTAGCTTCAAGTATACATACAGGGTGTGAATGTGTGCATGCCTATTTGTGTGTTACCCGTGTATATCCGAAATCGCCGTAACTCTGTGTAAACTTTTCTTGAAACTATAGCCGAATTAAAGTCGATTATCATCTTCCAAACCGATGGTCGTTACAGTTCTGTCTGTTTAAATAAAACCGATCTGCCACCGCGCACTGGGGCTATTGTCCGTGCGTGAACGTTGGTGAAAGTCTGTTCTACATCATCCCGAGGAGAAGCACGGTTAACTTCACCGTCTTATTGCAGCCATACCCAAACTATTTCTAAGTTTATTAGCGTGCGGCGTGTGTTGTATTCGTCTGTTTTAAGACCTAATCAGGGCTGGAATGTGACAGTATAGAGTCTACCCCCAGGCCTGCGATTACGTTTTGTGCCGCTACCGTGCATTAAAAGAGACTCCAGAATGAATTTTCCTATGCCATAGCTAAACTCATCTAGACAGGCTCCATTCCATCACGTGGACAGAATAAATTATTTATTACCATGGAAATGCCCTGGTATGCCTTGTAAAGAGTGTCTTTGTGATCAACCATATCCTTCTCTTCAAGGAACAATTATTCTTGGATTGAGTAACCAAATGATTCCAACAGTCTTGGGTATCCCGTTCTGAGGTACGATGAATCATAATTCGGTAGAGGCCGCCATGTTAACACTTACACTCTGTCCGGTTTATTACTCAGTCTGTTGACAATAATTCACTTGAATAATGCTACCATTTCTCATTCCACATCAACATTTTTATTTTATCTGAGCATAAACTTACTGTTCATCACAATCGTCGCCACCACCATAATACCATCAGGCTTATCGTCGACGCCATCACTATCACAGACATCGTCGTCGTCATCATCATCATTATCATTATCAACGTCCCATCTTGATAATTCTGAGTTGTCGCATGAACAAGTCAATTATATCTGAAGACGATAGTAGATGCACTGGCTTTAACGTACGAACCAATCCACCATTTCCGTCATTTGAACTATTGCTTACAATAATCCTGTGCTAGCGCTCCAACTGTCTAGGCTTTCCATAATCATAAAGTTTGATATATTTTTGCCAATCCTACACTGTTAAGGGCCGCTATTCTAGCCAAAAAAGAGTGTTAAAACATCAGAAATGTGCTAGTGCAAACATTTGACGAGTTATTGGCATACTTTTCTCAGTTTATGGCCTAAATGATATGTACAGCTACACGACTATATGATGGTTCACAGGCTGAACCTCAAGGCTCTGCAGTTTGTCGCTGTCGTTACTGTCGTCACTCTCGTTCGTCAAGAGCGACAGTCATATTTAGTTGCCATAATTAAAATATCACAGCAGTAACTGAGCTGTCGGTTTGTGCCATGCAATTAAAGTCAAAATATTCTGGGAAACGCAAAATGTGAAAACTGCCAACTGCCGAATTTCCGAGAAATATCGGTATCTACTTTCGGGCACAGACTTTGCCGTTTGGGTCACTGTAAGCTACACGAGTGACTTCAGTCTTTCACAGAAACAAATGACCTTCACAATACTAGTATTTATGGGTCCCATTTTAAAGGAACACGGTCACACGTGTTGATGTGTGTCAGTCATTGATGTCCGCGCGGGGCCTTGCGAATAAGTGCGCCACCAAGCTGGACAATGCAGCTGACATACCTCAGTGTACATTTCAAAGGAAGAAACAAACTCTTGTTCATCATTCGTCTTCTGAATTAAACAAATAAAAATGAAAGCTTCATCATGTTTGAAACTTAATATCAAGCCTCGAATCATATTTGAAATCACAGTATTTCATGTAAGACGGTCGCCACAATATTGACAGGACTGGAGTCAAGTTTCATGGTCAAATAACTGACAAGAAATAGACAAAGCCTGATGAGTTGTTGTTTAACGGTTTGCTGTATGACAAAGCAATTACCATAGGGTTTCGTAGGTTATAAATGTCTATCAAGGTCATTATGATGGTACCCTTAGATAATTAATTTGCAAACCGGAAGTAAGATTTGGTCCACTGTATTTCAGGTGTTACATTAGCTATTTGCACCTAGTAGTTTTTATTTGAAGAAATCACCAGAAACAAGCATTATGAAAATATTCAGTTTGATTCAGTTTCATGAAATGAATTTGTGCTATTACAACAATTAAAGAAACTTCCGATTGTAAGGTTACATTTTGACTCAATAGTCCTGCCCGGTCACAGCCTTCGACAGCATATTTGGTAGCTGTGCTGTTTACAGGGACTCAAACATTTTCAGTCGAAAACGGTAGATGTCGTAAAAATAGACCATTGAATGAGTTTTCCTGTTTCATACGCTGCATAGAAGAATAACAGTATTGAAGTTTCGTAAAATTTGCAACTTTAAGTCAGGAGATATCAGTGAATAAAAAGGAGGAAAATTAACCTTTTCTTCGCTAAGATGAAAAAAATGATGTCAAAAGACCTCCCTTTTGTCAATTTTCAAGAAAAGTGAAATAGTGTTTATGCTGCAGGTAAAGTGCTTTATTTGATAATGTGTAAGCCCTGAGGAGGCCTCGAGAGAAGTCCTGGCTAGACTTTTAACCCATCAAGCAAGAATTGTATCCCCTTAAGATCTCTTGCGCCATTATCGTGTCGCTCCGTGACACAGACACTAAAAGATGAGATCTCTGCAGAAGACTGAGATGCATCGAATTCCGACTCCTCTTCATTATGTAATGGCTTATTTGTCAGTTTATCTGACGCGCAAATTATATTGTAGCAGCTCACCTTTATTGCTCGTTTACCCGTAGGAATTCCGATCCTCGCCCGCAGTGCCTTCGAGAGCCACGGCTGTTGTCTAACTTAATCAAAATCGACATAAGTATGACGTGGAACGCCGGAAATGCATCGATGAGCCCTCTATACATCCCGTGTTGGGGGACTATATTCTTTCTATGGGAGCACATAAACCGGGTTGCTTCCTTACCATATCGGCAGTACAGGTAAGCATTGATTTGACTTTAGCAAAATAAACGGTACGAGAAATATCGAGGCGTGTTTACTCTTGACAAAATTTTCCAAATTGGTTTTGAAATCTAGGATAGACTGAGAATGTTTACGTATATATCATTTATTTTACTTAGACTACTACAACGATTTTCGCTATTTGTAATGTCTTTGCCAACCATCGCAATCTGCATCTATTTTGACTCAGATACCATTGCACTGCATGTATTTGTTAAAATAAACAGTTCGGTGGCTTAGCGAATGGTCATTGCAATACAGTTGTTATTGCACCTCACGTATTATCAAGTTACTGTGATTGGCTGAGCATCACTAAGGTGATAAAGAACAAAAAAGTGATAAACCATAGCTTAGCTGACATAGCCCTGTTGCGCGCGCTGATGTAGCCCGCTACCGCGTTCTGGAATATATCGCTCATCGTTTCTACACTGAAAATACCACATCATGGCGTACATTCACTGTGTATAGCAATGGCTTCGAAAAAGTGCATGATGTCAGCTCGACTTGAATTAGGCTACATTAGGTATATTTTAAGAGAATAGCTTAAACAACATTGTCCCAATTTTAAGACGTTATTTTTAGTTGTCCTTTATCTTCATGACGCATTTCGACCGAGCAAGGAATGGAACGTTTCGCCGTGGCAAGTCTCGACACTTAACTACATTTTACGCAAAGTTTCGAAAACAAAAGTGTTTTTTCTGTGTAATAAAATTAATAATAAACACACTAGCAAGGGTAAGAGCATGATTTATTGCCTGACGTCGTAGTATTAGTGTTATGACGGTAATGTTGATGATACCCTTGCCTTTCAAGTTGGCCTGGTCATCATCGTCATGGTACTATCCCTTGGGCTGTCAACAAATCACGATCTTGACCTTGTATTGCTTGCATGTGTTATTATTTAAACATTTGCTTGACAGCTTTCCAACGTAGCAGCTTTGAAGTATTCTTTGCGTATAGTAAAAGTATGCTCTTTGATAGAAAAATTGGAATAAAGAACAATAATTTAAGGATTGGAATAACGAGCAACATTTAATCGATTATTTGTAACAAGACAATCGTTTAGAAGAAAGTGCGCGTTGTCCCTGAGTGGTAGCATTTGTCCTGGGTTTTAATGTTCTGCGTTGAACAAGCAGCATATTTTTCATACGTGGAATTTTTCAACTTATAGATAAGTAAATATTGGTAGCAACACATAATACTCAACACATAGCTTAGTCGACAACTTAACACCCAACCAGTGCATGCGATCTTGAAAGATTACGATAACAGCAGAAGTTCTATGATTTGAAACTGATGTCGCCGCGCAGTTTGACAATAAAACGATATAAACCACTCGCAATGGTGTCCTCCTCTCGTATATGGCAGTTTTTACGTGCTAGCCAGAAAGGAAGCTCTTCTATTCATGGCCTCGTAAAGCGTTCTCACAAAATATCAGTGTTCTTCACTTTATTGAATGTTTATGAGTGATTAAGATGACACGTGAGCCTTAACGATATGTGATTGGCAGTTTGTGATTGCCATTGATGGAGACTTCTATGTAAGGCCGTGCAATACATGGCAGCACTTGAAGTTGGATAGCCTATGTCTGTAAATCACAATATTTAATGTCGTGTATAGGTGATCAGGCGTCCAGGGGTGTTCACGATGGCCGTTAAACGCTTAATTGAAAACATACAGAGCAATGTGATTTAATGTCATGCCACATTATGGTATCGTTTGCAGGCCTAACATGGATGCGCTAAGACTTTACTGGGAATCAAATAATGCTCCCCCGGTATCCTTTAACTGGTCGTCCTGAAATTCATTGTAATTGACATGTGTATATTTTTGTTCTGGAAGTCGAGATGCGGTCGTGATTGTTGGAAGCCGAAGATTACCAAAAGTTCAGAACAACATAAAACAGACTTCAGCGACCAACTATCACCTACCCATGATAATACTGTACCATAGCGATAAAATCCAAGCCTACTTAAAGAATTCTACTTCAAAACTGCAAAGTTATAATTAATATCCTGTTATTATTCTCTTTGGCAAGAAAGATGAATATAATTACACTTCTCGTACTTTTAACGTACATCAAGGGCACTACAATCATACTCTGTGAGTATCTTGTATTTAAAACATTATTCACCTTTTTCGATAATTTTTAATTGTTACCTTTCACGATTGATATAATCCTCAGCGATCAGAAATATAATCATTTGATGTGCATTATTAGTTCGTGCAAGGAAACAGCTTGTATTTCATATAGCGGCTCATAATATATGAATAAACAGGTAATACTTCATCCTTAGAGGAATTCTTTGTTTGTCGCAAAGTCAAAATGACATCCCTGGGGAGTGATTAATTTTGAGTGACCTTTGGTCATTAAGGTCACGTCGTCTTTAAGCCTTTGACCTGCACCGGCAATTATTTTGATATGCGTCAAGTACACAGCTCATTTACGGCGTTGAAAATGATTTTGTGGAGACGTTGCTTACGATGTAGTGTGTTATTTTCAGTGGCAAAACTTTGTACATAAAATACAACCAAAACCTTCGGTTGTACGATTAGATCATCGCAGTTCTTATCGGGCGTTCACTACATGACGTCTGACTCGTAATAATTGCCATTTTGGGGCGACTTGCAGCGATTTCGAAGCTGTTATCCTATTGGTTGGCTGAATCTTACCAATATAATTAAAACAATACAAATAAACTCCCTAAGTTGCTGTGAATAGTGACAATCGACCAATCAGATATAACAAGCAAACACGCTGCGAGTCAGCCGCCATTTTTTATTGTAAAATCAGCAAAATTTTCCCGTATTCGGTGTCTGACGTGCTACGTTCGACGGTGATACATGTGCCATTATTGATATTACTCGCACGCGCGCGCACGAGCTTGAAACTGTTACTTTACAACCCCTAAAATGAACCTTCCTCATCCTGATATGTGTGTGTGTCCCCCTCTTTCACGACCTCCTCCTCATTCCGTAATTGTCTACCGGTTTACTAATTATGTGTCACAGAAAGAACTTATTAACTCGTCTATCTTCATATCCGTCCTGCCATTAATCACGCTATTCATTGACGTTTCCTCTTTGTTCGGTTTCTGTAGGCGTATCTATCCTTATTCAGTCTTTTAATCGGTGTCAAATTCAGCACTTATGATGGTGTCTGTCTGTCTTTCGTTCTGTCACTTGTTTTCTTTTTCAATCCTTTTCCATTTATGGCTCTGTCCAATATTCTTCCTCTTTCGCCACTGCCCGTCTCTGTCACCCTGCATTTGTCTGACTCTGTCTGTCTGTCTGTCAGTGTCAGTCTCCGTTTGTCTGCCTGTCTGTCTATCTGTCTATCTATCTGTCTCTATCTCTCTCTCTGTCTGTCTATCTGTCTGTCTGTCTCTATCTCTCTCATATCTTATCTGTCTCAGATCTGTAATATCCGTCTTATTGCCTCTGTCACTATGTCTCAAGCTGACCCAAAGCCATTTAAATACCTATATTGTATGCATTACAGACATGTTGTGATATCTCCACCTACTCGCACCCCGCTCCCTTTTATTAATGTTCACCCACACTTACGCCTGAAACTTCTGTGCTCAAGACTTTTGACCTCAACAGCGAACACAAACTGACAGAGACTCACGGTGCAAAAATAAAGTGAATTGTTTGAGAAAACAAATATTGAATTCCAACCGTAGTTATTATTATAGCCGGCAGCTGGGGTGTCAGCTGCCGGATATGTTCATGAGTAAAAGAATAATAATTATGAGTAAAACGCTTGGAAAATACCTTTGTGTTATCATTGGCAGAGTACAAAAATTTCAAGTGAAATCTTTTGTGCCGTATTGTTAGTGTTCAGTTCAGAATAAAATAAACAATCAAGAAAACTATGTCCGCCTGTTTCTTGATTCGAAGCCTTGAGTGTTGGTGATTCTTTATTCAGCATGCTCATCATATTTCGAGGGTCTTATAGTGTATAGAAATTCTTTAAGTCAGGGCGTTATCGAATTTGTAACCATTTTATTGATCGGACAGCCTACTTAAAACGTGTTAAATTCCGATCGAGTCGTTTTCTCGCAATCTTCTGAGCTGAGTCGCCCGCTTTATTGCTGCTGTGTCAAGGTCAGGAATTGCTGTTTTCATGGGCAAGTATATCAGGAGAGCTGTGTAGATGTGTTAAAAACGCACCTTATTACATCCGGGTCTTCTTTCGCAACGACTCCAAAATCACCAGTCGAGGTGTTCTAACGTTGTTTGAGGCCGTGATGGTCCATCCATCAGATTTGCTTCTCTCTTGTGTTCTGTGACCTGAATCGAAACACAATGAGCGATGACGTCAGCAAATGTACATGCCATGTACTCATCATTGCCACCAGAATGAACGCGAATATTTTGCCCGGAAAATGATCACGCCCTATATTTAAATTTGAATGAATTTCAAAATGCCAGTATACATGTATTAGTGTCAGACGAAAGCATAAGCTGTCTCAATTTCTTTTAAATACACTCAAGAGTGTAGCGAAAGGATTAACGATTTTGAATAATGGGGAAGATTTGATTAATCTTTCACTTCCATGATTAAAGTTGAAATTCGGAAAATTGTGAGAGCAATAATGAAATCGCTGACAAAGAATCTTATCGCTATAATGACGGTGATTTTGTGTATGACACGGCCCCTTCTCGTAAAGTGCCAAATTACCATATATGAGATAGACTGCACGTATGTGGTGAAAAATTCAAACGGAAATAAGCTGTAAGAATGATGTGCCAGGAAAATAGAAACAGGAAAGTATTCCGATAAAATCCCTTTAGATATACGACACTCATAAAGGTCTTCGGAGACGCATTTCATTCGCCGTATTAGGTGCATATTAAATCGTTATGACTTTCACTACAATGAATAATTATCTGATATAAAATTTAGGCAACCCAGAACTATTGAAAATGTCTGTATAGCCGATGTAAGGTCTTCTAATTTTTGATGTACCAAAAAGGTTTCCAATTGAACGACGAGCGCGAAATTTCATGTATCGGTAGGACAAACCGTGCCCTTACGAAGAAGTCTAGACCAACATATATAGGAACTGTAGACGACGAAAACGCATGAACGTCTTCGTGTCTGTCACATAGACAATATGTGTTCCTTTGTAAACTTTCAGAAAATTTTCAATTGAGTTGAAAATTCCTTCTTTTCACTGTCATATAGAGGAAACAACGCAATTGTGAAGAGACCTTCAACAAACGATTTTGAACAATTTAAAATGGCGCCAAAACTTTCTTAATCCAAGAAAGAGAATGGACGAGCTCGCCTGCGCTTTGCTCTTTTTATTTTGCTCTCTTTGTGGTTCAGCGTTGTGGAAATTTCGATGAAGATGAAGATAAAGACGCCCTAGCAATGCAGTGGATAGAAGGGGAAAAATAAATAAGCTCATTGGCAGATTAAAACTGCCTAAAGGGTCGATCACATACATGTCTAAGGTAAATCTAACTCCAAAATTAATGGATGTTATTGGATGTTTTCTAGGCGGGAACTTAATTTGAATGAAACACTAGTAAGCGATCACAAGGAAAACTTTATACGTACAAAGCTTCAATATAGGAAATTTCCTAAATAAAATAATGAAGAGTGAATAAAATTTTTACTCAATTTGTTATAGGATTGATATAAAAACTTGATAGGAAGTGTAATAAATGATAAATGTCGAGGCACGATCATTGCATCCGGTATCGGCACTGTTATGTTCAGTGAGTGTTTTAATAACGACAAGGAAAGTTGCCATGCGCTTTATTCGATAAACTTGAAAATATTATGGAGGTTATCTTTCTGTTAATATGCAGTGAAATCGAAGAAAAGTAAAAATTCAAAAAATTATCGCAGAGCGCCTAAATAGAAAATTAACTGTGACAACCGAAGGTAGATCGTTATAGCAGCGGTGCAACAGGCAATGAAACCCTTTCTCCAGTTCACGATACCATTTTGATAAAATGGTGATCATGACTATGTCCAAATGAGATTGAAAGTTGACTGGTTAAGGGATTACAACTAATTAACATTAGACTGGGTTTCATTATTTTCATTTTTTATAAAATGATCAAAGATATAACGTGATAAACGAGACTCCAAATCTCAACGGTAAGGCCGGTGATCACAAAGATATGTTCAAAGATGAAATGCTAGGATTTTTAGGATTTTATACAGAAATAGTGACGACAGATAGTTAGATCTTATGAGTTCATATCATATAGAGTGGAGTGACGTAATGAAGTCAAAAAACCTAACACAATAGTTACTGCAATTACAAACTTGCAAAACTACACTACTCAACGCATCACACAAATTACCAAACAACCATATCTATGTTACTTCATCCTATGTCGTAGTGTAATAAATCAAGTATACTTGAATTACCGTATAAAGGTGGTTTGATTCAAATCTCACTGAAAAGGTTCGCCTGGTGAGCATTAATTATCATACTTACCTGAAAAATGTAAGAGAAAACGATTTGGGTTCCATTCCTGTGTAATTTTTAACTTCGAAACTATATATTTTTTAATTCTGAAACTATAGAAATTTATTGAAAACAATCTTTACAAATTATTTTAGACGAAATCGGAAGAATCATCAGAAGCAGTACCAATATAAATATCATCATTATTATCATTATTATTATCTGTATCAACGATATCATTATCATTATCATCTTACACGTCATTGTAATCATTATCGTAAATATCATCATCGTCACCGTCGTCGTCGTCGTCGTCGTCGTCGCCGTTTGTATATTTTAAGGTTTACCTCAAAAACGTTTTATTACAATGTGATAAACGGTTATACGCCGTTTCTGAACATATTGTCGACCTTTATTAAGTTAGCAAGTTCACTAAAAGGGGTCCCTAATGTATTAATCTCACAAATGTCTTGCAATGTCAACACTGGTGATTAATGTCAGATTTCAACTTGGCGATGTGATGTCTGTTGACAGATTACCACGTGCACGTACATCTGTAGCCTGAGGAACTGGTACAAATTATTCAGTTCATGTCAACGGCTGGTGAGAAGTTCAAGTTGGCGTCATGATTGAACGCCAAATCCAGATTTATGAAGTTGACCAGAACCAACGCATAGATGAACGAGAAATTAGACAAACAAAAGAAAGAGTGAAAAACCAAGCGTCACATTTACGATTGCCGGACCGCCGTTGCAGAATTTACATTCGAAAAACTGACACAGCTGTCATTTACTTTGACATATACATAACCATGGTAACATACATAGTCGCAATGTGTTCTCCAAAGATTGAAATGCTCTGAACTTCAACTAAAATGTAATGGTATTAAAGATAACTATTCAAAACCCATGTTTTTATCAATGCATCATCTATATTTTAATACTCGCGATACGTTGGCCCTCAGTGACGTCAGTGCATCGCTCATCTTGGTACTATGAAGCTCGTTGTGGCTGACATGTAAAAAACTGTGGCACGTTGGTTCTAAATAAAAGTGTCTTTGGAAGTTCTCTTGTCGTAAACAAATATGATAGATGCATTGGTTGTCAACCAGACAATGTATAAAGGTAATGACGAAGTGTCATACGTGTTGTTAAAAAGTACAAAAAATAAAAAAAATCGTCTAGTCTGACGAATAACAGTGTAATTATTTATTTTCACAAAAATGAACATCAATAACTTGTAATGAGTGTTACTTTGGAATTTACGAAAATCGTTTTGGTCATATATTGAAACATGTGAAAACTAGTAACGGCAATGCTGAAAATTGAAGCTGAGACCTTTACATGTCTTGTATCATATACACTGTACCTTTGCAAGACACAGGGTGCAAATGAATAGGCATTTACTAAAATTATAGCATTTTCACCAAATCATCGAACAACCTTGATGGGCCAATATTACGAAATTGATGTTATTATAGGATATTGAAGGGTGATTGTCCATATTTGCCCGTCGATTTGATGTTGTGAGGGCCATTACACATGTGTATGCCATTTGCAGGTTTTGCAAACTCAGTAAGAGTTCATTTGTATTCTATTCAACGTGTATCGCCAATGCTTGATGCACTGCTCTTGTTAACACACTGGGATCAACAGCAATTCTGAAAACACTCTCTCGAGGCTGTAACTGAGATCTCGCACGCAATCGTTTATCGCTCATCTTTGTAGAAATAATCTGCCGATCTCACTCGCTAATTTCAACATGGTAACGACCCGGATAAACAGCAGAAATCTGTCGTCACCAGTAAGGTTATGCATACAAAGTTTACGTTTTCAGTTTTGTGTAGAAATGGTGGATTTTCAAATCTGGATTACTGTCTCGCTTTCAAGCAGTGCGCCCCTTTCCGGAGCTCTCGACAAAATGAGTTCTTTGCGGATCAATTATACTGTTGTACAAACCAATATTTACCTCAGCGTAGACTGACTCAATTCCTTTCAAATGCCCATGTGTTTGAAACCATTGCATATTACATATTCGGCCAACGTCTCTCCTCTAGTAAATAAAGATCAAGATACAGGCAGCAGCGATGACTCGACTGTTGTAATCGTTACCGTAAATTTTGTGCAAAACACTTGGCATAAAAATAGTAATTTGGATTACCAGCTTACACAGTAAAGAACGTGTTTTCGAAAGCTAGTAATACTTGTGTTTGAAAATGATTTTGCCTATCTGTACGTTTGTATTTCTGTCTTTCTCCCTGTATGTATGTATGTATGTATGTATGTATGTATGTATGTATGTATGTATGTATGTATGTATGTATGTATGTATGTATGTATGTATGTATGTATGTATGTATGTATGTATACAAGATAACTTCTCTGATTTGCCGAGGCTGCAAATGATTCAGAAGTCATGACATATTAAAGTTCTGCTCATATTTACTCACTCGTCAGAATTTATGACAAGTCATCGAGATCGCGGGGGATAAACTATGAACTGTTTTTCGCAACTTCGTGATGTATCTCTTGATCGGCGCTATCAAATTATTCCAAACCTCGCTATTGTATACATTGCGGCAGCCTATATTCTATTCTTTACTGATAGAAAGTACTTATAAGACCAACGGATCACGAAGTTTCTTTTAAAAGATTATATTAAAGCTAACACATACCAAAGACTAAGGTTGGAAGAAGCCGGGCATTGTATACCGTCAACTTGGCGAACGTAACTCATTCGGCCAAGCTCTCAGCGGCTATCTAGCGTGCGTGGTGATTTGTTCCAACGGGCAAAAGCATATGTTCCCCATGTAATGATAAGAATTTCAATAAATAATGAATTTAGAATTAGTACACGCATCAGCTACAGGGGCACAGCTGATGGAGGCGCCCCACATTAATTCCCTTAGCAACGACAGAGTCTCGTTCCGCGTGTTGATTTGAGACCAACAAATCATCCGGTTGAATTACGCATGTACACGTTTAGTGGGAGCATGTGTTTCGCATACATTTTGTATAAGGCCAGTGTGTTAGTTAAACACGTATTAGTAACTACTATCACACTTGCCCGCTGCAAGAAAGGATCCCCGCTTCCCGCGAGATGCCTTTTTATTGACTCTTTTCATGGCCACCGAGACGGACCGAACTCTCTAGGATTGCCGGGCTGCGCAGATAGTTTTCCGCGTAAGCATTCAAGCCTTCCCTCTGAAAGAATGTATCTTCTCGCCCGTAAACTTTCGATATGAGCCGACAGTGCACGGCTGTTCCTTATTGGAACGGAGCCTGACTAATAGCTCTAGCGACAAGTGGGACGGATTTCACAGGCAAGGCACTTCAGGTACCGCCGTGGCAATGATATCAATTTCTACATCATTGTGCATTTAATTTTAATCAAATAGATACTCAAAGACCATGTCGATTACTTTGTTCGCTTGACATACAAAACATTGATATTCTACAGCTCAAAGAACTTTCAGTGACGGTTTCTCGCCCTAGTATACAAACAACTCATGTTTTCACTTCTAATCCCTTAAGACACCGACGGGTCGTGCTTAATCACCTACAATATATCAAGTACTCCTTTTTGTTAAAATTTACACTTATGGCACGGCGACTTTACCGGATATCAGCTTTTCAATTTCGATGTCAATGAGAAGGATTCAAGTGTCGGCAGACACCATCATTCTTCTTTCATCGCAAGGATTTTTTGATTTCCCGGCATCCTTTGTTGTAGTTGCCGAGTCCTGGCTTGATTTTCGCCAAAGTACAGGCAGGACATGGTAAAGGTTTATACAATTTCAATAAAGTATCTTTTTGATATGAATTTCTGATTTTGGTCTCCAAGTCCGTTTTTCACAGTTTATTGAGTCAGTAGAATTACTTACACCGGTACAAGACGTATTTCGGTAAGATTGACAGAGCATAAATAACACCTCTCTGCAAGATGCAATGGCCCATGTACAAGAAAATTAAAAACAATACTCAGATAATGTGACAACGTAAACTTGATCGCTTTTCGTGCACCAAAAAACCCACTGCCGGTACTAGTAAACTTGCTTGCCTCTTTAAATATTAAAATTACGCAAAACAAAAATCATGGTCATTGTGATTGAAAATGACTTCTACAGAGTAGAAAAGATCACAATTTGCGATCAAGCGAGAGATTTGCTACTCCTACATAATGACTATAGGGGATAACGATATCATATTTGATAATGCTATCTGTTTAATCTGGGCAATTTAAAAGAAACGTGATAAATTTTACAAATGTTTGTGATAGTTTAAAACGGAGACACTCAAAGCAGCGGTCTTAAATCCGTGGACGCCAACTTTGTAAAATGAACAAGCGCGCACTTCATACACAGGAATGTGTCTATCTTTTCCCATAAAGTCAGAGCAATACCTATTCGACTTTTTCTCTGGAATTCCACAAAAGGCTGCTCACCTCGGTTTCCTACGCGTCTTGTCAAGACTTCTCCACTCCAAGACAGAGTAATAACGGTAACTGTACACCCAAGCGACAATTGAGACTTGTAGTACAACGCACTTTACGGCTTCACTAGAAAAGCAATCACTTACAACGGTCTTATAGTGACAGCGCATGCCTACTTTTTGTTATCTGGTCAGCTCGTCTGCCGTCGAGATGTGACCGTAAAAACTAACAGTGTTCACACAAAGAGACATCTCAACAGTCGATAAAAAGAAGTGTTCAAGTGTAGCGTAACTTAAACTCACTTGAAGTGGCGTAAATCTTCGGTGAAAGTATTCTTCAAACAGCTGTGCTTACGCCTTTAAACAGGAAAATATATTTTACCAAAGTTGTCTGCCTGGAGATAACAGCCGCTGTCCGCTTGGCTGAAGCACCTTGTTCACCGTTACTCATACTCCCTAACGTGGGGAAGAAATGCTTGGCAACAGACTGACTTCGAGTAAAATTAACGATACGCTCGTTAACCAACCGAGCGTATTCAGCAATTCAGAGTCCACACAATAGCGCCGGCAAGAACCCTACATCGCCGTACGTTGCTACCAACTATCTGAACGCTTATTGGCAATAAATCAATCCCACAATGCATTGAGGTCAACACGGCTCCCAAGGTCGAGGCACAAACACTCCTTCTTTTTCATCTCGGCGTGGTGTAGAAAGCAGGCGAACTTAATAATATCTTACATGTATCGATGTATTGTGATTTGTAACCACCGTACCGAACACGGACAGTGGCCTCAGACAGTAAATTGTATTGCTTTTGGTGGCAAAACTCACACATTAGCTCTACTAGGAGGCGAACACTAGCTCGATAACAAGTCTAGAAACATGAAGACATAGCTCAATCACTGCAACATCGCTCAAGGCCCCTTTTTCACGATTTAATTTCGTTAATGATCGCTCGGACTGTGATGGAAAGCTCGTGCTATACTGCAGACGCTGTATAAATCGTAATGAAAAAATCAGAACCTTGTCACAGTTGGAAAAGCATCTAAGCTGTAAATTGGATTAAAAAGATCATTGATTAATGCTTTTGACAGCCAACAGTTGCGAAGTGCAATTTTTGTTGTGACTCGCAAACACATTTTGTATCGTTGTACTACAGTCCCTCCACCACCGACGCTTAACTTTATAGAGTATGTGCAATTGAACGACTTTTGTAAGATATCATCAGTAATGCTACTTTTCCCCGCTTGGGGAAATTATAGCCAGCAAGACGCTTGTATTATCTGAACATCGGCGAGCTGTAATACTACTCATGAACTCGCTGTATGGAATTGCAGCAAGTTACGGCAATCTTTCTACTCAATGCATTTTGGGAAATTGGCCGATGGGCTAATCGCTTACAAGAAAGTGTTGTTGGGTTCTGCAGTGACAATGTAAAACAAATTGGTACAAATACACAATAGGTAAACAAGTCGGTTTGTTGATTCATCCCCATTTCGCTAAGCAACCAGGTCGACAGTACTGCGCATTTCGGCTTCGCCTGTGTTCTGTGTAGAATACACTAAGTCACAGTCTCTTCACTTCAAAAAGACAGAGTATATGTCTTGTGATTGTCTGTGCAGCATGGAATTTAAGGTAGAACGCGCCTCAGGGACAGATATTAAGACTCTCAAACTTTTACAATTCCTTTCAGATCTACCACTTTTTGGGGTTCATTTTAAATCTCTTGGTGTAAGAAAACTTTTCACCGTCTTAGTTTTCCGAAAATCGAAAATTTTAGTTTTCCCCATAGAATTAACACAGTGATGGCGGCCATTTTGAATTTCAACTATCGGTAAATCTTTGGTAATTTGTATCTCTAGTATGAAAATTTGGCGCGATTTTTATGCTTAATTTTGAAAGAGAGTGGTTGAAATATTCCTTGAGGAAAGTTTGAGCAAAAGTTTAAGTCTTTCACTTTCGAGGTGCATACTATACCTTCGCCTTAACAAATCATGAACTAAACGCTTGATGATTTTTTCACTTTAGCTGTTTTGTCTGTCATTTGCGAGCTTTATTCTACTACCCAGAGAATGTTGAAACAGCAACTATTCAGTTTGTCAACACATAGCCTGTACGTTTAAAATGAATTCTGATCCGGCCAAGACTTCTCAATATAACAATGTAGTCTGCACATTCACAGGCCGTGTTGACAACTTGAGTTGAATACAGAGTATCTAAACATGCTTTGGGGAATAATATAAGAAAATATGTTTGGCATTTGAAACAAAAAAAATTATTATTATTTAAATATGTCATTGAAATGTTAATTTATCATTTAAATGCTATGATGAGTGTGAAATGCAACTTTGCCATTCTTTTACATTGACGTTGGCGATTCGTTAACACATTAGTTAACTCATTTGCATTATATATTTGACGATGTCAGGAATCATGATACTTATCCGTCTCAGCTGTTCAAACAGATGGAAAGGTCAACAAACGTATGCGACAAACCAAATTGACAAAAATGATACACGAAAACAATTTTTGCAGACTGAATTGGAAGCTACGACGTGGGCACGCAAGGTCGAAGGCTTCTTTTGTTTGTTCATGACACATTAATATGCAGATTGTCTACGAGGGTTGTTTCTGGACAAAAGCGGCCGGCTTTATTTGTTGAGGGAGCCTTTATTACTGTGTTGTCATACCAACAAAGGGGGAATTTAGATGGTGTTGCGGCCGTATGTTAGTAAACAATAACGTTTTCGAAGTACAAAGGGACGAAGCGTACAGTGCATGGATCAAGACCTGATTGCCTTAGCCTTTAGAAATTTTAGTCTGTAATGGTGCATGGTGATCTATAATATGGCTTTCACTCACGAGATGCCTGATAGTACATTTATTGGCCTTTAATGATGTTTGTAATGTTTTTAAAGCTGGTGAAATCGCTCAAAACAGCCGGTTTCAAAGCTGCCACATACGTAAAACAGACATACAGATAGACAAACTTACAAAAAAATGAAACGCATGGTTAAAATTTATACCACGTGACCACAGCTCTGTATAACGTCTTCATAAGTCTCATTCGTCATAAAATGACCTCAGTAAAGACGAAGATTAAAAGTTCTTCTTCTATTACTAAAGAGTATGCCAGTTGCAGGCCTGTTATAAAGGTTTACCGGCATTAAATCCCGTCTTATCATTAGTGAACCCACTGGCGCACAGCAGGGATAAAAACAATATGCGTGACCCCAAATGCCCTGATTAAAAACTTCATGTCGGGGTCGTGTAGAGGTCGGAGTGAGCAATATTTTACGGCGAAGTTTTCTCTTGACATGTAAATGCACGGAAGTCGAAGGGAACGATCGACATGGTGATGTACTGAAACTTTGGTCGGTGATAATAAAGGCTTCCACTTAACTCTTCGAGTTAGTAATGTTTCATCACAAACCTTCAAAATCTCTCTCTCTCTCTCTCTCTCTCTCTCTCTCTCTCTCTCTCTCTCTCTCTCTCAAATTATAATTGATCGCGCTTGTTACCTTTGTCATTTTCATGAATTCACATGTATAGTCTTAAGTTTGGAGCTAAAGTGAAAACACTTCAAAGCCATGTTTGTTGGACGGTGTCAATATGTAATATCAAGGTTTGCCTCTAATAGAAAGAACATTCCTAATACACATGTCCAGTATAATGCTTATTTAAACCATCCCGTCGAGCGTAATGGTTGATTCCCCAAGATAGGTATGTTACTGAGCCGGGGCTCCGCGAATTTGTTTTCACTCCGCAATTTGCACAGTCTATTAACAAGTACAAATATTTTTACTGTTCCCCTAAAACGTGGAGGTTTTCTGCCTGTTGGTTGCCGTAACGCCGCCATGGAATGCCAACTATCTCACTTAGGTACCTCAGAAGGGCTGTGTGCCACTGTACTGGGAGACGCATTCCATCGCAGAGGCGACAGTTAGTAGAATACATCTTGCATATACAAGTCCCCGGCTGATTCACAGCGAAATGGTGACGTTTTCGCGGGAAATAGAGTAACGATCGATAAACCGAGATTTTGCAAATGACCGCTACGTGCCACATGAGTGTTAAGACCCTGGCAATCGAGACCTCAGCCACATTTTCTACGATTTGAGTTAGGGAGCGTTCAGTTTTTACGGCCTGGGGGGGGGGGGCGGCAAAATCTTGTCGCCGGTGTTCAAAAAAATATAGAACCCCCCCCCCTGCATTTTTTTGTGAAAAAAAGATGACCCCCCCTTTGTCAGACGAAAAAAATTGATGACCCCCCCCCTGAAAAATAACCAAAACCCATATGTCAAATTTACCCGCATGGTTTGGATTTGAACTCCGGTACGCGGCGCACTTTATTCTTGTAGCAGAGATGCCAGTGCACAAACTTCTCAGCTACATCCATTGAAACGTCTGTTAATTAGGACGACTGTAAGGCAATTTTTAACTTCATTTCCATAGACAACTCATGTCCATGGACATTGTATAAAGTAAACTTTATTGGAGTGGTTCGCCAAAGGCAGCCCTCCGGTTAAGAGGGTCATGGGCCATTACGTAAAGTCAACTTTATTCTAGTGGGCCACCAAAGGTGGCCCGCAGGTAAAGAGGGTCGATCATGGCTATTGCATAAAGTAGACTTTACTGGACAGGGCCGCTGAAGGCGCGCGGCCATTACCATTATTCAGTGCGTGATCCCAGGGGGTCCCTCAGAAATGTTTCTAATACAAGCCGCGGCTTCAATTGGGAATTTTACAGTAAGATTGCCGTGGGGTATTACATAAAGTCAATTTATTGTAGTGGGCCGTCGCAGGCGGCCCACCGGTAAAGAGGGTCGGATCATGGCCATTGCATGAAGTAAACCTAATTGGAGTGGGCCGCCAAAGGCGTCTGCCCGTTAAGAGGGTCATGGGTAATACATAATGTATATTTATTGTAGTGGGCCGCCGAAGGCGGCCCGCCGGTAAAGAGGGTCGATCCTGGCCATGGCATAAAGTGAACTTTATTGTTGGTATTATGTTTTTGAAAATGTGGTGACCCCCCTTTCCTACCAGTGAAAAAGCGATGACCCCCCCCCCCTTTGCGGATTCCAAAATTATGATGACCCCCCCCTGGAGTTTGCCGCCCCCCAGCCGTAAAAACTGAACGGTCCCTTAGGAGATAAAGTCTCTTTTTTTGGCATTGAACATACACAGGGTGTAAGTCACATTGTGAACGATTCTTTTTGGACGCATCTTTCATTTAAATTGGGGCACTGGACGCTGACTGATATGGATTATACAAAAATTAGATTGTCAGTATTGCCTGTATGAAATTCTTACGGGCTAACCCGAAATATAATGCCGCACTCAGACTACTGCAGTGTTCTGTGATTGGAAAACGGACGTTGAAATCGTCGTGTACAAGCAAATACTCTGGATAAACGCAATACACAGTTCTATGCACGTTGTCTTGGTTTTTTTTTTCATTTGAGTTCTGAGATTCACCCTTAGAGCTATGGTTCAGAATGGTATCGCAAGAAAAGGCTTGGCGTCCTTGTAATAATGGTCAGTGCTGCTCTTGATGTGGTATTTTAAAGTATCTTACATTTCTTAGATTTGCCGCAGTTGGACTGTTTAAGATTCCAAGATCCTTCGAAATTAAAAATGACCAACTCTTGTTAGTCATTTCGAGAAAATGCTGGTTGTCTTTAAAATCAGGGACAGCAACCTAGTTTCTGTCAACTAGCAAACATAAACATAAATAATATCAGTCATAATCATACACAGGGCAATATTTGTAAATAATTTGAATTACTATTTCTTAACATTTGGAGGATCTACACAGAATCTATTCGAGTCTGTGCCCGATTCGCTATAAGTTAAATCTGTTATTTTAAATAACTCCGGTGTTTAGGGAAACCCCACATTTCTCTGAATTGCATAATTTACATAATTACGTAATGTTTCCAGTGTGATGTGGGTCACAATTGCGATAACGTAATGCCCTTGGCACTGTCGAAAGTCACCGCGGAACCCCTTTTTTTACATTAAGTACACTTAAATGTCATGGAACAGAGCCTGTTACCAGTCATATGTCTAACACACATAGTGCACTCCCCTGAGATGCAGCATAATTACCTTTGCCAATCACTCACAAAATTTTGATTATTATACTTATGCAATACTTATTAATACCTTTCGGGTAAGACGATACTATTATTCTATGCTCATTCATGAGTCGATTTTGTTTACACCTTAAAAATATTAAAATTGTGAACCTTACTTATGCTTAACATTTCCAAATTTGGCATTGCACATAATGATGAAGGCTTAATTTTTAATCAAACCTAACAAGTCTATACCATTTATTATATAAGCTTTCATATAATTATTAATCAAACATTACACGTCTATATCATTTATTATATAAGCTTTCAAATATACATCCGCCAAGGCCAGCCTTTGATAAGCTTAGCACACAAATCAGGCCACAAAGATGACGCATTACCCTGCTTCTGGCAATATTAATTAACAAGGCAAAAGGTGGTTATTAATGATGTTTTTCGCCCGAAAGGTGGACTAGCATTTGCAAAATTGCTGAGAACATGAAAACATATCGTCAAATAAAGACTTCAGTAACAGAATAATGATCAAACAGGATTGTTATTAATGCTATTACAGGCAAGTATTATGAAGTCAGAACAACAAATGTTTGCAGTATATCCTTCATCGTCAGTCCTTAATTTTAAGATTACAAAGTAAATTGGAGCTTTGAGAGAATCAACGCTTTACGTTGTATCCTGCGACAAATATATTCGCACTGCTTGATGAGCCATTATGTTCTCTTTGTTCAATAATGTGACATGCGCATTTGCATGAAAAGGATACTAATGTATTATTGCATCAAATTAATTTGTAACATATTTCCTAGTGACCTGACGTTGTTTTTTTTGTTCCGAATCGGGAAATAATCAAAACATCTCTCTCTCTCTCTCTCTCTCTCTCTCTCTCTCTCTCTCTCTCTCTCTCTCTCTCTCTCTCTCTCTCTCTCTCTCGCTCGCTCGCTCGCTCGCTCTGATGTTTAATAACTGTTACAGCAAAAATCGACTTGACACATTACCGGATCAATCATTTTGGCACCTTAAGATTCTAAAAAACAATAAATCACGCAATAGGGTTTAGATAAAATCAGAAGACTTAGTCTGTTTCTATTAACCTGGAGCCGTTGTGCAGAAAAGGAAGATTTATGATGCTGGTTGTTTGGTCGCCTGACGGAAAATAATATACATTACTTCAGGCTGTATTGTCGTTTGGGCTGTTGTGTTAGATGTTGGATAATATATTCTTGGAGAACGAGGTCGCAGTCGTGTGAAAAGAGTCATTTCGCTGGAATAATTTCCTCTATGAGAAAGCTTTGTAAAAATATCCGATCTCTAGTCTCGGAGATTTTCAAACGAGCATCGTTGGTGCAGGATTAAATTTAAGCGCTTCAAAACATGGGCATTACGTCATCAAATCTGGGCTTTTTACTAGTTTGTGCGTATCAATGTCACTCAAAGAATATCCCCTCGATTAGCTGTAACTCAGTCGAATAAGGGAAGTATATTAAAGAATATTATAGGGTAACGTCTTCAGGCGATATACGCAGATCGGTGCATGCGCGTAATCGATTGCTTGGAGGATATCGTTCATCATTCAGATGTATGTTACCAGCGTCAAAGTCGTGGGAGTGTCATATTTTACCAATTTGATAATACTATGACGGTTTCAAGGGAGTCGGGCAGCAAAGAAGTGACGTAAACAAGTTGTGTATTTATGCGTGTTGGAGCGATGATCATGTATGTATACACAATCAAGGCCGGTTTCAAAACATTGACAAATGAAGAGAATTTCGTGACAGTACCGCTGAGAAGAGATCCTCTTCCGTGCAACAAACATACATATTACACTGTCCCTTTTTAGCTCACGTGTTCACACACGTGAGCTAATGTCGTATCGATGTCTGTCTGTCTGTCTCTCTGTGTCAGAGTGTCTGTCTGTCTGTCTGTCTGTCTGTCTGTCTGTCTGTCTGTCTCTCTGTCTGAGAGTCTCTGTCTGTTAGCGCGACATCTAAAGAAAGGCTGATCAGATCAGAATCAAATGTGGTACTTAGATTCAGTTTGCAAATGGCAAGAACTGATTAGTTTTTTGGAGGGTGTGGCTTGCATATTTTATACTTATTCGCATAATTCATGTTTGTAGAAAAACAAACAGATAAACGTTGTCATGACTGCCCAAAATTTGATGAGAATTGTTACAAAGAGCATTTATCAAAGTAGACAAAACTTGCCATCTACGTTGAGGATACTATGGTAAAATATAACTGAAAGTCATCAGCATTTTTACAGCAGTTAGTTAATACTTCACTAACTTTCTAAATTAAGGAAACAAAACTGAAAGGACTCTACAAAAGTTTATAGGACTTGCTATGTATATTGATTGGACAATTACATTGTTTAAGTGAAAGGCATTTTGCATTTTCTTGTCATCTCATTTATAATTCGCATATCTAATAAGCCTTCACAGTTTGGCATATAAAGCTTGAAGGACTAGACCAAAGGCGATTACACTTGCTATATAAAGTGGTAATACAATGACAGCAGTCAAAGAAATTTAGTATTTTTATTTCAGCTAATTACATTATTTGTTTACTTACTGACCTTTGGAATTAATCTTTGGTGAATATTGTTCATGATGTTGATCATAAGAGTTCCGATGAAGTTGCAAACTTGTGTGGCAAACGTTTCAATTTATAGACAACTGCAATATATATTGAAACACGGGAGCATTTTCAGTTCATATCGTGTTGTATTTGGTTGTAATTGACGCAAGAATGCATCGCACTAGGAGAGTATATGGCTTTCAAAATTACGTTTTCTCAGGACATTCAAGACCTGCAGAGGAATATGAATTTAGCCTCTGACATATCAATGTTATCATTATGTACAGCATAAGCTCCCTGGAAAAATTGCGTGACAGACCTAAAGCGATGAAGTTCCTTCAATCACTATACTTGATGTTGAGGCTATTTTAAAGTTTTCTTTAGCCCGTCTCATTACTCCCATCTACCAAATTCTGCCCACCTCAGGTGGGTTGCTTTTCGCGATGATTATGGAGGAATTATGTTTGCGCCAGCAAGTTTGATATTTCACACGGCAATAATCTGTTAGTTAATTGAAGTCATTGAGAAATGTGACGTAGATTGTATCTTGCTTCGAGATCTCCGGATGCAAAACATGGATAGGATATTTCCTCATGATATCCATAAATGTACTCGTTCTAAATCCTTATTTTCCCAATAACGCTCCTGGAAGTGTTATCTATGTTGTATCGAACACTCCATTCACATCGGGAACGAATTGCACGCCGTTTGATGAAGTGTTATTTCTAAATCCAGGAATAGCTCAGGGCAATCAACGGTACGCTTTTTTTGGTCTTAAAAGTCGGGATTATCTTCAGCCCAGGGTAAAATTTTCGAATTTGAAATGTCCGCTAACGATGCATGCATGGGTTCCTCTCGCTATTTGTATTAAGGTAAGAACTGAATCACAGTAATTGTTGGAAAAGTTTGTTGAATCTGTTCGCTCAAGAAAGCAAGCTGGCGCTCAGCTCGGTCGTTAACATGCCCACAGTCACACAAGTACTGTTATAGATGATCGTGTACTATGTGAAGCCGTCTATGCATGCCGAGAAATGTGCGCGTGTGCTAAATTAGGAAAATATTGACCGACAGCGGGAGATACAATGCTTGTTCAAAGGCAGAGGATAAACACTTACTGCAGATTTATCCCTCTTTTGAGGTAATTTGTAATTTCTATTGTGCTAAACCAATCTTGGGGATCCATAGGAGCTTTTGCTGACGGTAGTTGTCCTTTTCCAATTAGGTATGTTGCGAATTTTAGTTGCAATCAAATTCAAAGAAAATCACATTCATGTGTTGAAATTGTCAATTACAATTGGAATTATGAAAGATATATATTTGAAATTGTCAAAGGTTTAACATTTAAACTCTGTTTTTTACTGAGTGCAATTTAATAATGCAACACACCTCTCTGCATGATTGTGAAATATTTCTCCGATATATTCGAGGAAATGCATATTTCTGAAACAGTGTGACTGGTTCTTCGAGGTTGAATCTATGAAGATTAGCAAGGTCCTTAAGACTTTAATCAAGATTTCGTTATTCATTGCTGTTGTCAAAATTCCAATGATTCGAGTATGACAAGTGTATATAATAAAGTTTTCAACTTACATGATTGGGTTTCTGACCTACAGACTTCAAAGACTCGTAAACAGTGGAACAGGAAAGCACGATTTCCAACAAACCTTAAGAAAGAAGTCAACCGGGGAAATAATATGTCGAATCTAATTCAGCGCAAGTGTTCGCTGAGACAATCCACACGTGGGACTGAGTGTGCGCCACGAGATACGTAGGGCCCCTGACTGCGCACGCGTAGGTCGTGATTGGTATGCGACTCAAGTCCATAATCCTGTGACTGGCAAAAGTGCTAACAACTTGTCAACGCTGACAGACGTTTTGTTAGCCGTACAGAAATGTGATGATCATTAATGTTTCGGAGGCCAACCCTCCCAGGGGAAGACGACGGATTCGTCACCTTGAAATCGAGCGACGTCGCCAACTCAGCCAAGACCAAAGACGCTTCCTGCGCTTAGGCTAAGAAAAATAAAAAGTTTGTTTCTCAGTCTCGCGCGCACCAATTCAGACCCGCCGTGTCAACCCTTTTTTCTGCTCATGAGAAAATGAAAAAAAAAAACCCGCAAAAATACGCAACGATAGTGCATAATACAGTGCTGTATAAAACAGAACTGTAAACAAAATAACTGACACTATAATTCCATTCAGAACTGTACATATGTCATTGTTACATTAATTTGTCAAAACTGTGCATTGCTGAACTAAAAGTCAAACCACGGAACTTTTGCTATACAAAAATACTTAAGCAACACTGCTGTGCATTTATCTCTACGTGCATTCCTATGTTGTTTTCATGTTTTTGCGTGTTCTTGTTGGTTGAAGAATAAGAAAAAATTGAATTGAGAAGAAAAAACCCGCATCACCGCATCACTTTCTAGGACGAGAAACTAACTTTTTACTTTTCTTGGCCTTATTAGGCCAGTGTAATTTGGACTCTCGTTCAGCAGTTCAACTTCCTCGACAAATCCCGCAGTCTCGCGGATTATTGGAACATTGATTTTTAAATAGATGTTAAAATGTGCTAAACTGTAAACGCGTCTACGATTGGGATGGATGTGTTGCCGCTATAATGACGTCAATGTAAATGTAAACACATCCTAGTATATCTCTGTTCTCCTCGGGGTATCGATTAGTAGTATACTGTGAGCAATAGTTCATGGCATGATCTAATCAGATTATGTCACAAACAAAGAAACAAAACAAATACAAACCATTTAGATCTTTCCGTTCGATCCAATGAAATCAGAAGTCTGAATCGTGTATTTTGTCATAGCAAAATTAAATGCATCATTATAAAGTAAAACTGAGGATACACACGCCATGTAAATGTATGTGTTGTGTTAAATGCTGTGGTTGCTGGCAACTATATAGAAGTTGTTACAAGGTGAAATAGATTGATTTACTCATGTTTTAGCTGCTAGATTTACAAAATGTATGAGATCGACGTGGCGATTGTGAAACTAATCAATTGATATTACTAGCTTGAAGCTTACTTGCAATTGATACGAATTTGTCTTACGTGTACAGTTGATCAACAAGTTTATTGCATGGTAACTTACATTACAAGTTCTGTTCGTTTAAGGACAAGGTAAGGATATTTTTTCCCAATGATAAACAGAAAAGAAACATAGGAAACATACAGACACATTAAAGGACCAGTGAATTGTTTAGTTATTTATTTATTAAATTAATATATGTTTTCTCTTATTCATTCACTGTCTGATTGTCTGATATTGGTTGATAACTTGATCGATCGATTGATTGATTAGCTGATTGGTTGATTGATTGCATGACATGGTAGACAGACTTAATGTAAGATTGTTGATCTCTTGCTTGATGTTGACGGTATGTGATTGGTCACCATTGATTTCATTGTTCTGTTGTTTTGCTTTGTCAATGGGTAAGTGAATAAGAGATCAATCTGTCGATCGAAGGATCGATCGATATATCGATCGATTGATTGGTCATTCTATTTATCGATCGATTGACTGATGGATCTGTTGGATAGCTATAGATTGGTGGATAGAACTACTGTAAGAGACTGCCGCTACTTTGCTAGGTATGATGCTGGTTCATAAATGGCCGATTGATCATCATTAAGTTGTTTGTTCACCCGTCGGTTGGTCGTAAATAGACGTCCATCGATCAACGAATGTTCGATCGAGTCACTGACATCAAAATGACCCCGCTCAACAAGGGTAACAGTGACAACCAGTACTGAACAATGAGTTGTCTTTTCCAATCACCATTTGAATGGGGCAAATGTGACTCCCACCTGCATAGGCAATCAATTTTTCAAAGTCTTATTTTTGCCGATGAATAGAATATACCTGGTTCATTCTGTCACTGCTCTGTTGCTTAAGGGGAAATGACTGCATTAACTCCTTGAGTGTCAAATCTCATTGTAGGAAACAGTATCATTGACAGATCTGCAACATGTGCAAGTATCTTTCTCCAATATTGATAAATTAAGAGGGGCTCTATAGGCCTAAACCTAAATATACTTATGTACTGTGCATTTCTTCAGGCAAGGATCAGTCAGACGTATAGCTAATGACAGAGACGCGCCATAATGAATTTAACCCGTTGAAAGATTTCAAAAGAGATAAGAAAACGAGGTCACAACCTTATCTACTAGGAAATTAAGTAACTAGGGAGTGTTGGTCTGGTGCGGTCGTCTGGACGCCACTGTTGACAAATTCACTCCATTTTGATAGCGAATGAAAACACGATACAACCGAAAGCTTTGAATTCTCTCCTGGCTACTTATTATAATCACTACCTCGTGCTCAACAAGTTAACGGAAACATCTTTAGTCTAACGTTCTGAGAATCGACATTTAAATGGGAAACCTGTAACTGCCCTTGAGCTTAAAATTGCATTCCTGAGGGTTTGTCAACAAGCGCAGCATCACGATTTCAGAACTTACTCGATGGGAAAATGCAACACCTGATTACCTGTCCGGTTCTGCGTGTAGATGGCTTCTTCTGTATATTACTGATCGGGTTGTTTCTCTAATCGCGGTTATTAAATGAAACTATAGGGGAAAGGTAAGCTAATAAAGGATGTTGGTGTTCTGATTATAAAGCATCCACTGGCAATTCTTACATCAAATATATACACACTGACAATGTCAATATCATTATAAAACAAATCAGACTAGATTTATCAGAACTTATAAGTAATTTTTGAATAGGTTTAAATTTAAAAATTTAGTGGTAGCCTTTAATTGGTTCAGAAGTCACGATGAAATGGAACTATTAATTATTAGCTCCTGCGAAGAAGACGAAACACTGAATTGATCTCCCTGGGGTATTCGACTTTGGTGTGAAGATACACTCTTGCCGCTTCGTAGGGAATCATGCTCTCACATATCTCAAAGGTCTTTCCAGGATCAAATTCGGAAATAACGATTATCTATTAATCCTAAGAATGTCGTGGGAGTCAAAGTAATAGAATGTTTACCGCTGAAAAAGGAGTAAGAAATTCCTAAAAGAAAACTCTGAAATGATGAAATTGCAAGACTTCAGGTTTTCCCCTTTAAAGCCGTTTTCATCGGCGGAGTATCTGATAAACAAAATGGATTTTCGACATAGTTTTACCTGTCATGTATGTGAAACCATTTTAGCGGAAAAAATACGTGAAAAGTGAAACGTTGCAGCTACCAAGAACTAGTTGGTTTACAGAAAGTTCTAGTCAAACTCCGTGCGTACTAGCATTCCAAAGTTTCCATAATTCTGCTAACTGAAGCACTGGCCGTACTCATGACATTTGACATCGTCTTGACATAATCATTAATTCAGAAACAATCAGATGGTTAAGACAAGGAAACAAGTCGCATGTGCTTTCTCCGTCGAGCAGGTTATTGATTTTTAGTTATATAAAGAAATCAAGTATTTTAGAGGCACAGTTCTACATATTTTGTCGCAGCTATATGACAAGAGCATGTGCACCATTTACTTTTAATCAAATCGACTGTCCACAAATCTTTTGACTAGATACTTTCTTGAGTCAGCGGAAGATAAGCGTTTTTGCAGTCAATGACAAAAAACGATAGGCTCTCCTCTTTATTCTGCTTTACTTTGTAGGAACGGCGCAGGTATACTGACAAGCATGCACCTAAGGGTGGCCGAAGCGCATTTGCCAGCTACGCACTGTAAGTGAGGCTACCCACAATTCACCATGATCTGTACACACGGAGATCACTCACTGAACTGAAGCAAATTTCTTCTGTACAATGAACAACTCGGTCCATATTTCAAAATTCTGGCAACATAGTTCCGATAATCATAATTTTCTGATTTCTCACAGTGAATAATGAGAAGATCAATCCCTTTTCCGCGGAGGAGATAGCAATTTTGTAATTTTGTCGACATAGATTTTTGACAGCCATAAACAATATTTTCAAGGAAACTGAGGGAATAAGTTGCATCTGTGTAGGCAAAAGAAAGGGTATTGACTTAACTCAATGTTAGTAACAAAAGAAATCTGCATGTCTGACAGGTGGTATGATGAGACAATCTTAGTTGCTGGTAACTTTATCTTGACAAGTGTGCAATTTTTAGCACCTCCAAACATCGACTTCTCATTCAATTTACTCTTAAATTTTAAACATAATAAATAATTTTTGAACATAGTTTTAACAAAAAATCCAGAACTTAAATTGTAAGTTAAAAATTGTTAAGAAACTGATACAATAGAAAAAGCCTTTAGCAAAAAATGTCTGAGTGAACAAATCAAGGGGAATTGTGGGTAGCCCCACTTACTGTGCTACGTCCGGAAATAACAAATCGTTTGCAAGTGTTACCTCAGCCTGGTAGCGTTCGCCCTCTGGCAACTGTCAACAGAGCCCTACACATTCCATTTGCTCATTTGGTTACCTGGTGAAAATTCTATTCTTATATGCAGGAGGACTTCTTTACGAAAAATGCAAAACCACAATAGACGATTGCTTGGATAATGCAGTTCAATTACCCAAGATTTATGTAAATATCGCTCACTCATCCTCCTAACTAATCATCTTCTAGTAATCTGTAATTCGTTAGGTTTCCACTCTGTGGGCGTGAAAAATGCATGGCAGCGTCCTCTTGTACAAACTCACTTATCAAAATCATCACCGGGCGACGAGTAACGTTTCCCTAATTGCCGCCTTTGTCACCGCTGGGCTAATTTAAGAGTAAATTCACGTTATCGAGACGCGTTGTTTAGCTGATCAAACCACGGACGTAGGATTTCACTGGGGTGATCGAAACACGCGAGCTTTATGTTGATGTGGTTGAATTTTCATTTAACTTTTGACATGACAATTTTGATAACTGTATAGAGTTTTCTTTTATTTAAGTTAGGATGGCCTGGCTGAGCGGCCATGAGAATGGTGCTGACAGCGTGGTGTTTGGCTGTTGATTTGAGAACGTAAGCATGAATTTGTATCAGAAAAAACCTGCGTCGTCTTCAAGCGATCATGGATGGTGTATACAAGCAGACGGATCATCTGTCATCAGCACTGTACCACCTTTATAATCCTGTGAACACATAAATATCATATGACAGGTTTACTATGATTTCCAACTGATTGGTATGAAAGCCTGATAATGGCAAGTAAATAAATCTAAAAACATGTCGTATATCATGAAAAGAAAATCGTTTTTGATGGAAACACAAAACATGATTCATTTTTTTCTTGTTGCATTGATATCCTGAATAATCCCTCCTATGTAAGAAATACAATTAAGACAGATGTAAATTTAAGGTTCGTTCGAGTGTTGCAGGTGACAAGGTGGTATATATTAGGTATTATATATGGCAGGTGTGGTGTTATGTAGTTATTTTTTCGCATTGTCGTATAATATTAACCAATAAATTATCAGATTTTTTACGCTAAAGATCCAGTAAGCCGTTATTTATGGTACTGTGCTCGTCATATGAGAAGCTGTCAACCGAAAGAGAACAGTTTCTCAGAGATTCAAAGATGTCCCTGAATTACTGACTGTGTAATCTCTTAAATTGCAATTTTAATCACATTTGCATTATATGGCGACGTATATTCCTTGATCAAGTTCACAGGTCAATTAATAAATGCAGATTTTTCTAATATTTAGGTTATACATATATGTACTGAAAATGCGTTAGGTATTAAATATGATTTTATTGTGATTTTTAGCTGATAACTAAAACCTACTTAGTTAAATCCCTGTGAAAATATTGAACATCTGTAGAACATACATCAAAATAATGAAAAGAATTACCGTAAAATCATTAATCTTTACGGGGAATTATTTTCATTATTTTGATGTAAATTCACTGATTAACCAGTGAACATTAATGATTTTACGGTTTTTCTTTTCAGGTATATATTTTCACAGAAAGATTCTGAAGATTCTTATGTGCAAATTTGAAGAATACGACATGTTCATGTATATCAGGCTGGCGTAATTGCAAATTAATGTTTGTTTTATGATTAAACCTGCTACTTATTAACCTGACTAACGCTCTTATTACGTAGATGAGGTATTTTACAGTTTTTGCTTCACCATGAAACATCGCTAATATCCAAATTGGTAGCCTATTTCAATATTAGTGAAATCCAAATCTTTTCGGGCTTAGAACTTTCCCTAAAGGTGCTATGTGAAAATTTATTTCTAGCCTCAGGCTGGTATTTTTACCTTGGTTATCCTCATTCTAACATTTTGTACGTATGCAAAGTCGCCGAGTAATCACCTTCAAATGAGTGAGATATGTATGTTATCATCATGTATTCTTTTTGTCAATGTTGCTATCAAAGCCGATGAATTGTATCGACAACCATTATAAAAGTGCTAAAAGAAATATATTAAACCCAAGCGTAATGATTATATCTGTCTTGAATAAATCTTATGATCATTTTTTTTATAAATAACGGGAAGATAATCAGAGAGAGTTATAATACGAGGGTTGAAATGAGGTGGACCGCCATGTAGTACCTACTAGTGGCTTTTCCTGTTCAAACCCATACTGTTTATGCTGCATTATTCACATATTTCAAACGTTTTCTCAGATGGTCGGGTTTCATTTTGTTTTTTGTCTATGGGTTTTATTTCACCGTATCATTGTCTGTCTACATACTTATCTACTTGTTTCTGTCTATTTCTCTCTCTCTGTCTCTCTATATCTCAGTCTCTCTTCCTTTCCTTGTTTGTGTGATTCCTTTGTTTCCGTCTCTTTTTGTCTACTTCTGTGTATCTCTAATCTGTCTCTCCTACATTATATGTCTACATCAATCAGTGATTCTTTGTCTGCCTATACCCTCTCGGTCTGTCTCTATCTCCATCTGTCTCTGTTTCTATCTGTTTCCCTGCCTCTGTCTTTCTGTCTATCTCTCTGGCTCTCTCAAATTCAAATCCAAACTTAAAAACTATTACAATTGATTTTAAAACTCAAACTCGTAACCATTACAATTAATTGTGCTTGTTACCTTTAATAGAAAATAATCATTTAATTATGTAAATTTATAAATATGTATTATATTAATAACATACATGTATTGTTGCGTATCATTTCAATTTGGCCACCACGTGGGTGAGTATACACAGTAAAGAGACATTTCTTTGTAAATATATACTGGAATTACTTTACGACTTAAATACCCAAGACACTGACTATTAGGTATGAATATTCTCACCCCTTTTCAGAATAGGGTAGTTGCTGATGGACCTTAAAAAGACTATTGACAGAACAGGATTTTTATGTTATATTACGAGGCTATTAAGAGTCTAGAGGATGCTGATCGTCTCCAGCGAAACTTAAAGAGTGACTTCCGTCTAGCTGTGTGAAACCAGATGATGCTATCAACTAGACTCGACAAAAGATATGAATATTTTACGAAGTTACTAATATGACGTTCCTTTTACATCAATAGATATTTCTGAACCAGCGAACGTGCAGGGAATGTTTATTGCCTTTTAAGGGGTTGACGTCATGTTTTGTCAAGATATGTCATAGGACACGATTGCGTCTCACAGGTGAAAGGTGACATTTTCCTCAAGGCATGATATTTTTCATCAGGACATTCGAGAAGGTTCTGGAGTATTTACAGGCAGTTCTCTAACTTAAGTACTTTTACTATCATCACTTCATTCGTTCACCCGATTCCAACGAAAGGGTTACAGCTACATCAGCTGCAGTTTTTTTTTCATTAAGGTACCAGTGTTCTGTTATTGAAACACCTCATGCTAAGTCTTAGCCAGTCAGCACAGTGTGTATGCGCGTAATGACCAATACTGATTGTTGTTGTTGTTGTTGTTGTTGTTGTTGTTGTTGTGGTGTTGTTGTTGTTCTTGTTGTTCTTGTTGTTGTTGTTGTTGTTGTTGTAAACAAACTTATAATCCGGACCAGAAATAATTTGCCAACAATAATATTGCATATTGAACACAATGCTGTATGTTTACAGGTTTACTCTAACATTCTTTATGGACAAAATCATGACACTGGTGTTAAAAAAATAAATCTCTATAAAATAACATTCTCTGCCTCCTTGAACCAAATTCTTAGGATCAAAAGTGAACAAATTTGCCCAAATGTTTCAGAGATATCTTGTTCTACTACGGTCAAGTTTCTGTAGTTGTTTAATTGAAGATTTGACAACTTTTTAGAAATGGTCCTGGGAAGTTGGTATTTGTAAAGTTACAAAGCTCAGCCTAAAAGTATGATTCTAACCCATATGCGTCAGAGAATGGTCGAATATTTAGGTTAGGTAAATCAAGTTTTCCTTTAAAATGTTAACCACATCTTTAGTATTACGTAAAATAAATCTTAACGCATAAGAATAAGAAACCAGGTGTTTAATAGAACGAACTATAGCTGAAATATAAATTTATAAAAAGTCCACTCCTTTTTCCTAATCAACTTAAGTGCTTGCCAATAGTGAAAAAAGTTGCTCAATTTTTCAGAGATGTCTTGTTCCTTGATATGATATGAAACAATATTTCCGACTACGGTCAAGTGTTTTTAGGGTCTAAATAATATGCAGAAGGCTATCGTCGGTTTTTCTTGGGCCGGGTAAAGTTTGACTTTACATTTAACAAACTTAACCACACCCAGGGCACACACTACTCACTTAGCAAATCTAGTGCAACCATACGATGTATATTTTAAGAGATCAAAGCGAATGTATAATCTTAATTACACAAAAACTCAATCCAAACAAAGGAATGAAAAAGAGGAGATGATATGCAAACCTAACTGCATGAGTTATCAGTCATTTGTTTCAAAAAGAGTAAGCACACCCTGCATTAAGTAGAACTCTGTCAAGTCGATGTATCTAGTTAGAGGAACAACAACGTATACCTTCTTAATCTACATGTTGGCCATGTGACACAATGATCAACTTTATGCTTATATATATATATATATATATATATATATATATATATATATATATGAGTCAGAGCATCGGATTTGTATGATGTTCAAAATTTACCTTTCATGTTTTGGCAGACTCAAACCCTAGCATATGCATTCGCACAGTCACATTTGACGTTGTAACTAATCGATTAAATGCTTTCCAAAGGCAGCGCCCATTTCAGACTATGTTATAGCATGTTCCTGTACAATCTCTAGAGTACGGTCAAGAACTTAGTTAATATTCACTGTGGAATGATTGCTTTCAAGACGGCGTCTCCAAAAGCGTAAGAGCTCTTATCATCTCAAGTTCAAGCACTCTGCTCAGGACGCGAGAAGCGTTGAAATCAAGTGTCACAGCAATTATGAATGCAAGCAGGGAACCCATTCAAGTCTTTCAATTGCCTTTTCATGATAATTCATCGTCTCCCTTCTCCACACATTTTTCGTGCCACACCTGGGTTAGTTGGTCGAAATTCGTTTTACATAATATGCAAGAATGTCGCATTTAAATATTAATCAATATATTTATCGTTTTTCATGGTATAAACGCGTGATTAGGACTGAAATTATGTCTGTAAACAAAGCCGGTTGACCGTGTTGGTTATACGGCCACAGTAATTTATTCTGCACAAATGTAGCTTGGTCAGATAATCGTTGTTACTTAATGACCCATAGAAGATTAAGTTGCAATAAAACAACCATGTTTAGAAGAAGGGGAAACTACAGTTTTACGACAGTGGTGGATAAGACTTGAGTCACGGTGCTCCGACTTGACCCATAGGTGAAGGTCGAGATCGAAGCGGAATTGAAGGTCCAAGATAGGGTAGATTTTAGAGTTATTGCAAAATGATTTTTTCAATGACCAAAGGGAATTTCTCCGTGAAAGCCAGCTTACTAATTACAAAAATACCAAACAATGGAAAATTGAAATATTAATGGATGCAGCATCCCAAAACAGTAACACCATAAGAGTATTCAAGTTCACGAACTGATTGCAACAATTATTTCCTTAGTACATCTCACATCACTTAATTTTCTTCTTATTGATATACATAATGTGCCATGCAGCTCTACGCCGACCTAACAAGCTGTTAGAAAGAACTGCAAAACGGAATATATCAGTAAACCAGCGTGCCACTACTCGAAGATCGGACAACATAGACAGAACTGAAAATAAACTTTGAGGAGTGATATTTGATTCACATTTAGCCAAAGGGACTTTGATAGTAAATTGATGGTAAATACGATATTCCTAGTCAGGAAGAGAATCTCCTGTTTGAGGCAGAATGTGCCTCGAGGCCAGACTTTTGGACTCTCACATTTTTAAAATAATTAATTTGTGGCGTAAATGTTTTCCAGAGTATTTCTTGTTTTTGTTTGTCTTTATGAAAATATAGACTGAATGCTTCCACAGAGATAACATTGAGAATAGTGACTGTTCGGATGTAACGTACACGTTAAACACTACAAAGTCGCTGAGAACGGAATATTTTGCCGAAATTAAATCTTCACAACTCTCCAAACATTGGTTCACCATGCGTTATAAAATACTATTCCTTCCAAACTAAGGTGCGATAAATTATCAGTAAGTATAGTCCAATCTTAAAAGCTGTACATATTGCGGACAGGTTTTTGTTAGGTTTCATTTCAATCAGACGTAAAAATTTGACAACTATGCAGATCAGTATGGTGACTTCTTAAGTGTCAAGTCGCGTTCCTAATGCTTCTTTCTCTCAATAAACAAACAGCTTGTCTTACCGAAAGGTTGGTTAGTTTGAATCTGTTAATTTGATAACACCTGATTTGAATCAAACCTGTACAGCTGAAGACGTGCATTGTCTGTAAAACGGATGCAGAAATTAACAGACGGGCAGACAGGCGGACGGACGGACGGGATGGTCAGACAAGAGACACTATGGGAAAAGTCAAGGGGTTTACAGGTGGACACAGACCAAAGAAGACAATCATACAGGCAAACAGAAAGGCAAAGAAATAGACAGAAAAATACATGCAAAAGCTTAGCAGACAGAATCTGTAAGAAGACAAGGAGACAGATATAACACGATCGGAACTAATTTGGGATAATTAGATGGTGAAGAAATGTCGATTTAATCTATAAATGCTATCTCGTCTGCTTTTCTTTTTATATTACACACTTGTTTTTATGAGTAATTTGTGATATTGCAACATTCAGCTATACGGCACCTAACACTTTTGAGAAATTTGCAAAATATGAAAATCCAATTATCCGAAATTAGTTCCTATCGTGTTGATTGCAGTTTGTTTCTCTGATACCAAGATCACCAACAAAAGAAGTTTGAACAAATGCATAAAACTTTCTGATTTTACCAGTGTGTTTTGCTGCCTGTTTTTTACTTACGTTTCTTTCTACTTCAAGTTGCGTACCTACCTATATACGTACACGTATACCTTCTCGCCCACCCAATCAAACATACATACTAATGTAAATAGTATTTGTACCACTACATTTACCATACACCTTTAAGTATTTGGATGCTAAATTAAGGAACAAAATGGAATGTTTGTCCAATATAAACGTTATGCTAATTATATACCGGACAGATATAAACGTGTATGTTTCAGAGTGCAGCTTTATCCCGGAATTACCTTAATGATGCACAAATATAAAATATCAAAGAAATGGTCGTTAAAATTATTATAGGAGCACACACTATAAATACGTTTTCTTGTAATGATTTAATGTAAGTCGACCATTCTATTTTACGTTCTTATACATCGTTCTTGACAATAATGACTTTAAGTTTGAGTCAGAAGGCACTAATAGCTTGTTATTTGCTTGTGAAAAAGAGTTTCGCAGGGCATTCTTTTCTATGGGGGAGAGCTAAGGGACAGAAACAAAGACTAAAATGGAAGAGGTTGGACCGATTGGCACACCGATAAACAGACATGGCAGAAGAGGCATGGTTTTCCAATCAGTCGTTTTCTGTCAACGGTTGCAAAAGATTCCATGACCACCGCTTCTTTTTTATTCAGTATTGGTTAAACACTACAAAGTCGCTGAGAACGGAATATTTTGCCGAAATTAAATCTTCACAACTCTCGAAACATTGGTTCACCATGCGTTATAAAATACCATTCCTTCCAAACTAAGTTGCGATAAATTATCAGTAAGTATAGTCCAATCTAAAAAGCTGTACATATTGCGGAACAGGTTTTTGTTAGGTTTCATTTCAATCAGACGTAAAAATTTGACAACTATGCAGATCAGTATGGTGACTTCTTAAGTGTCAAGTCGCGTTCCTAATGCTTCTTTCTCTCAATAACAAACAGCTTGTCTTACCGAAAGGTTGGTTAGTTTGAATCTGTTAATTTGATAACACCTGATTTGAATCAAACCTGTACAGCTGAAGACGTGCATTGTCTGTAAAACAGGATGCAGAAATTAACAGACGGGCAGACAGGCGGACGGACGGACGGGATGGTCAGACAAGAGACACTATGGGAAAAGTCAAGGCGTTTACAGGTGGACACAGACCAAAGAAGACAATCATGCAGGCAAACAGAAAGGCAAAGAAATAGACAGAAAAATACATGCAAAAGGTAGCAGACAGAATCTGTAAGAAGACAAGGAGACAGAGGAGTTAATACGATAACCTCTGAAATTTTGTGGATAAAGTGTCATTCGCCTTTTTTATCAGTGGCTATAAAGTCACGCAATTAAATTTGCAGTATACCTTATTGTATACCTTTTGAAACTTTAAAAATTAAATCGAGGCACTACTCCATGGATTTTAAATTTTCACTCTCAATTACTACAATAATACTTCAAAGTTACAGGTTAGTCACCTGCATGTACTTTGGTTTGAAATATTGCACATACAACACGTCTATCTTGATCTTTTGACTGTTCATGCCGTAGAACCCAGGTCATATGATAAACGACGGCTCTTTAAACATTAAAATGTTTGAAACTAAAATGTCGTTTATATATCTAATCGCCTGGTTGCTTTTATCCACTGACTCACCTCTTGTTTGTTACTTCTTATAATAAAGGGTCGTTTTTTTAAATTATTTCTTTGATCGGACGATTTTTTATAAATTGCATGCTGTCACTTGATCTATCAATTGAATTATTGCCGTTCGACCACACTTTTCCTGGAGTATCAATTGATTTATGTACAAATTATACTATCTCTAGCCTTGATCGACACTTCTGTCAGAGATCTGTGACTCACAATGCACGTTTAGGAAGCAAGTTGTAGGAAGAAAATCCCAATAAAGCCTAAATTAGAAACTATGGCAAGGTTTTTTGCTACCCTCCTCGCCAAAACACTCCCTCCTACGAATGAATCGAGTGCAAGAGCACAAAGTTTTCGCGCGCTGCGGCGAGACTAGCATCAAATGAATGCAACAATTGACTGTTGAGGGACAGCGAAGAAGTATTACGTTGGCACACACTAACAGCATGCAGCATTGGTGTTGTCTGTCTGTGAGATATTCACAATTCACTTTTTGAAACACTGCACTGCCAGTTTGTTTGAAGTACAACCACTGCTAGTTCCTTTCTATTGATAGAATTTAAGAACAATTATTTATAAAGAAATGGGGATTAATTGTTTAAACTACTCATTTATGGTCTCCACTTAGTACTCATATTTGAACCTACCATGTGTATATCTGCAAGAAAGTGCAGAGATCGTGTTTCCTTCGCATCTGTCCCTTTGACCTTCGTGAATGTCTGATGCCTCAAGTGTCGTGTATTCCAGCTTGCTTGTACCGTGATGTGAAAAAGTGCAGCGCCCGGCACTTTTGACGAGGCGAGATTGCACTCCACATGTTCGTCCCTCATGCGTCACTAATAAAAAACAGCCTTCGAGGAAATATCAAAGGTTGTCTTGTCCGTTTTTTTCATGACGACATATCCTCAGTTCCTGTGTTTTTAGTCAGTTTTCTGTGGCTACTTTATGGTACTTGAAAATACCTTTTATCTTAAATTAATGTTTTAATTATCCGATTTTTGAATTCATCTTGGTTCAGGAAGATATGATAAATTTCAATATTTAATGCGGACAATTGCACGAATTTCATTTAGTGACTTTGCACTGAAGAGTCGCTATTCTCGTGTAACTCAAATAGACGGAAAAATTACTTATTGCTTTTTAATTCTCTGGTAGCATATGTAATTTCCTTTAATTGCCATTACCCCCTGAGCTCTGACGGCTGTACTTTTAAGATAGTATACGCGCCTCGAAAGTGAAAGACTTGAACTTTTACAATTCGAGAATAACTTTATTGTGCAGCTACTCAGTGTCAGAATAAACCAAATCAATGAACCAAGTGAAACATTTTGCCATAAAATAGAGAGACTACTGTGAACACAAGTTGTTGTAATGTCAGAGAGTTTCCTTTCTTCATAAGCTGCCATCGCGGTGTTTGACATACCATAAAATTTCAGATGTAACGTGCAAAAACGACATTTAAAAAAAACATCAGGCAATAAGTCTCAAACGGTTGTGAGTGAAGATGACAGCTTTACGTGCTAGACTACGGCACGTGGTGAAAAGGCGACAATTTTGCGATGACCCACACATGGACACAGTGACCCTAACTTCATTACTTCGGCAATTAGTCAAACAGAATGTGCAGCTCATTGAAACCCTCTGTCAAAATACACTCAAAGTATACAAAGAGTAGGCCTACGCATAAATATTTGAATTATATGCATGTGTGCTTAATGGGGTGGATTGAAACCAACTTCAGATAATTATGGAACAAATAAAGATTCATTTAATGCATAACGGCTAGGAATGAAACGGTTCCGACAAAATAATATCCATGCATTGCAGACTAGAGGCATCATAATTGTAATCCTATCTGTAAGATAAAAGTGTCGATAAAAAGAAATCTTTGCGTCTTCCTTTTTTCCTGCATTTCTCTGTTCTTCTTCCGACTGTTCATTATTTGTCTAAGGGACCGTCTCAGATTGTCGTATAAATTCAAAAAGCAAAATTCATTCGTTTACGGGGGGAGGAGGTTTGACCTCCGTACAATTAGTGAACTTCACTTTCGCTCTTTTATTTTGTTATTGCAAGTTCTCTTAACATTGTGTGTAAAATGAACAAAAACCGCACACTCCTACCAACAAATTTTGCTGTGACTATTTCCAACTCGTTCGTGTCATGCTGACGGTGGTTTATAGTGCTCAAATTTGATCGATTACTTGACGACGTAATGTGATCAGGGGAAACATATTCTTTAGTAGCTATAGCAAAATGCTACATTGTAATCTCAGGCAGACATCAACATTTCGCACTTTTGAACTTTCGTTGAGGGGGAGGTTGAATTTCGTTTCTTGAACTTATGCATGAATCTGAGACGGTCCCTAATGTATGCGGCAGCGACTGTTTTTCAAACTCCTCTCAACCATAGTTTCTCTTCATCTTTTGTAGTCCTTGACTCTGCCTCTACATGCCACTCTATCTCCGCCTTTCTTTCTACGAGTACCTTTGTCTAATACCTTTTTGTACATGTACGTAACAGTATACTACTTTCATTAAAGTAGTCTAAATCTTTTAATATCTTTCCCGGAGCAATCTCAGTGTGCGTCTGTGTCCGTGCCAAGGATAGAGGCCGGGTCTGTCTTGTCTGTCTATCTTGATCAGTATGCATGCAAGTCCACAACGCAATATTCTCTCTCTCTCTCTCTCTCTCTCTCTTCTCTCTCTCTCTCTCTCTCTCTCTCTCTCTCTCTCTCTCTCTCTCTCTCTCTCTCTCTCTCTCTCTCTCTCTCTCTTCTTTCCGTCAATGACTCCACTGCTTCGTTAGATTGGAGATGGCATCAATGCAGGATCTGTTACATCTTTCATATAATGCAGTTTTGTCACTGTTGAGGGTTGAGTATGACGTCCCTCTGTCGACAGTTGCAACTCTGTGTTTTTCGGACTGTGCTACCGCTTGCTCGTCAGAGCGAATTTACACCTGGGTGTACAGAATGCCAACATTCCAGGGATTCTGTGAAAACACACGATGCAAATTAAGTACTGTACTCAATCTCTAATATATCGCTGTTACCTCTTTTCATTTATTTGGGACTTCGATTTATTGTGCCCAAATGTTAGGCCTCGCGATCGGCAAGACTTGATGGATTTTAAGTTACATCATTCACATTAACGCGCTTCACTTGCGTCATTCACACCAGACAACATTCAATATGAAGAATCTAAATCGTTCAGGACGTCGAATCGGCTGCACAACCATTCATCGTACTTTTACTGCTACGACAATAGCATAGGTATTTCTTCCCTTAATGAGCTTCGGATTCAGATTCAAAAGTTTCCCGGTTTTTTTAAACAGTATTTGTAACTCTCTTTTTATTTCGACTGATGATTACATTGAGTCGCTATATTTGACATCAGGATGTGCTCATCAATGTAAACGTGACATTTTCCAACAACTTCGCTCATCACACACGACGTATTTATGGCGATAAGTTATGGCAAAGCTATGCGAATTTTCATATAAATATTTATTGGCAGTTTGCAATATTTGTCTTCAATAATCTTAGATGGACAATTTGTCGATATTTGGGGATTGAAGTGACATGAGACGGGCAAGTTCTCTTAAATGCCCTGACATTCACCGTTAATAGGATAAAGAAGGTCACCTGACCTTGTATTTTGACAAGTTTTTAAGACTCTAACCTTAAATACAGAACTGTTTAACCTTCAGAAGACTTTAGAAACAGGCGTATGGCTACTTCTTATGAATACAAACATACTTAAATTTTAGGGAACCAACAAAGTTAACTGTCTTGGGGGTAGATTCTATTAAAATGTCAATGGTATGACACAGTGTAAAGATACCTTGTGTATTTCGTGATCGGGAATACTACGGGGAAGGTTTCCTTCGATGCATTTATATCTGAGAGAGACGTTATGCAGAGTTTGAAGATATTACATGTGTTGACAGAAAAAAAACCATTTGCGCTGTATACCTGTTGTTTTGGGCTTGAAGCTCAACGCAAGCGTCCTCTACGTTTCGGGGTCACTCAGAGTTGAAATGAGGAAGCCATCGGTCTTCGATGATCTCGGCGCATGGTGACACTACGTTCTCCACTGGTAACATGATAAGTTGCTGTCAACATTGACGGGACTGTGCCACCGTGATGCAACCTTGCTCAATTCCTGTGTGGCCCCCCTACAGGACAACACCACCTGTCTCCCTGTTTAAATTGGTTTTTCTTTAAAGATAGTGTTACCTGAGGGGAGAAGATGAACCCTTCGGGGTTAGAATGAGTTATCAGACAAACTCTGGTCGACACGGGAAATACTAGAATTGAATTCGCGAACAACTCTCAGAGCCTATCAATGCTAACCACACTTTGATGTGCATGCAACATTTTACAGTGCATGTGAAAGAGGCAAGGTTGCGAAATATGTTTATTTATGATATTAAATAGATCGAAAACTGTCACTGATTAAAAACGTCAATTAGCTGAAGAAGGTGTTGCGCGCGCACCATTCGATAATGGGCCATGCGCACGCTGGACTCAAGATCTTTTGCACATCGACATTCTTTCTGCATGAGCGGGACTACACTTCCTTTGCTTGGTGGAAGCGCTGATGCTACGTAACGGTAAGCGCCAAACGACATGTTGAAATAGACATGATGCGTCAAAATATGACAGAATTCAGCCTCTTTCTCGCTTCTTTCATCGGCAATTTAGAAAATATTCCAGACATCCGTGCCTGGAAGATCGAAATGCCAAAGATTTCCACGGGATTTAGTACTCGTTTCAAGTTCGCAACATCTCTGTGTGTCGCCGTGGATTGGGTACTAATTTACTTTAAATAAACACGCCGCGGCGCTCGAAATTCATATAACAAGCCCCCGAAGAACACATTTCGTCTTATGTTCCATCGCATAAATCTCAATAACATAACCCCGTATCGATAATTAAACCTGGAGATCAGATACAGATTAAGATAAAGACGGAAATGCCAACATGTTGGAACATCTGTCACATGTGGTTTGTATCTATTCAGATTCTTTTGACAGATATCTCACTCATTTCGGTCCGCAGCAAACGTTTTGCCAATGGCTCGTTGCGCAAGTATTAATCGCCCGTGCCTCGATTGCCTCGTATAACTACTGTTCAAAACTGTGTATCGCAAAATAGTTTTTCTTCGAATTACACCAAGTGTTAGTTGTCTCTTCGAAGTGAAGACAACTTGTCAATCTTCTCGCGTGTAGATGTCATCAAATTTACCAACTTCTTAATACTGCGCTGTAATAATTCGCTGCGACAATTCTATGAAACTTGCTATCGACTTTTTCCAGTTATGACTAGATCTAAAAGTATAATAATATTGTCATTCTATACCTCGTCTTCATACTTGAGTCGTATCATCACTCATGTCAACGTCTCTGCATGATCTCTTTATTTGCGAGAGAAAGCCGCCCTTTCTGTTAGATGGGAGTACGAATACGGACAATTTTCAATCTTCACCAGCAATAGCTTAATCCATGGTTTATCCGTTGTTTAGTTTTGGTTACCATGTTCAAACAGCGAAAACCTCTTTCCAGCCAGACGGAGTTTCAAATAATCTTTTTGTGCTATTCTTACAGTATTTGTAGCTTTTTCTCAGATGTTCTGTTTTGTTTTGCATGTTACGTGTTTGTTTGTTTGCTTGTTTTTATGCGTTTATTTATTGTCTGACGGTTTTGCATTGCAATGCCTTATATTGTATCATAAATGTAGGGTTAATGGCAGTAATTTTGTTAGTATTTATTCTCTTAAACAAGTCATTTTTCTTCTCCCTTATATTTTTTAAGATAAAAAGTATTAATCTCGTCTAAACAAGCATTGCAATCGTCACATGACCAATGATTCTAGTCTGAACTGAAATTAAGTAATGAAAAATGAGTCACGAGAAGATTATCGTTTAGCACTTAAACATTAATTTGGAAATTGAACAAAACAAAACATCAAAAGCAACTAAGCCGGGTATATCAAAAGCCACGGCATATCTTGGATTTGCTTAATAGTTGTCTAAATAAAGTACTTGTGATTTCAAAAGTCTAGAACACAATGATACAAAAAGTATATAAGTGAACGATATAATAAGCAGAAAGAAACAATATTCTTCGCTGGATCAGTAAAATGAATGTTTCTTCATTTTGATCTTGCCTTGTGATATTCATTTCTGACAGTTGTTCACTTATTCTTCTACAACGCCAGAGTCTTCCTTATCCTATATCAAACCCCTTTATTCTGGTGTGCGTGACTGTTACGGGATTCTGCTTATTTTTTTCTGTCCACTTGAGCCACACAACGATAACCGAAGGGCGTATGATCCCTTGGTACGAACAACAAATTAAATTGTCGACTTCATTCAGTTTTGCATTTGGTAATTATAGTTACGCATTACTGTAAATTAAGCTGGCACCTTAGCCACCTATAGCTTCTTATTTTTTGCTGATTTATCAATCTTTGCCAACACCATCTGTTGTGTCGTTTACATCGGTAGGTAATCGTGGGCTTACCATTTCAGATTATATAGATCTTCTCATTTAATTTTTCATTTACGGACCTGCATGCGTGCCTATCCATGATGTTTTTGGCGACAAAAATATCTTGCTGACCAAGAGACTAGTGTTTGATCGTCAGTAATTTCCTAGAAAAATCAATCATCAAATATTGATCCAATAAGAGATGATGAACCTGATATGGAGGATAAATATGTTATTTTTAAATTTAAATTTAATGTGTTAGGTATATCCCATACTAAGCGGCAACAGCCAATTTATATTGTAAGTAAGATTGATAATTCCCCATGAAACACTAGGTTTGGTTTGCTCACTTCTTTTTGAGTCTTGATCACTTGGTCTCACTTTCGCAAGTCTATCTCCCTCTACCTGTCCTCCACCTTGCTTGATTGATGCGACATCCAACTGTGTTTCTCTCTATGTGCACTATCATCATTGATCTCCCATCCCGCCCATTTCTCTATTTTGTTGAGTCAATATCATTAAATTTTACTTAACTGTTTCAATACCTTCGACAAAAATATTAGATTCTTAGTATTTTACAGTAAGTGTTTAAGGTTGTTGATCATTCTGAATTGGGTGACGTGATCGTTGCTAGCACAAGTATGATGTCGCTGTTCGAACTAGCTCCATTTAACATTTTTCTACCCCATAGACTTTGTTGTTGAAATACTATTTCGAGGACAAAGCGGATAGTAAAAAGTGAAGAATTTGGGAATCTCATATCGAAAGATAAGCCATTCATATTACTTGTCGATTCTATCCAGGGCAACTGCCTATTCAGACATGTCAAAGATGTGCAACTTCCGTTGAGTTACTCACAATGAGAGCCGAAAATCAAAACCGTTTAAAGAACACTCTTAATTAATCTCAAATACCGACCCGAGAACAGTTTACCTGTTAAACTTCAACAGGACGTTCTATAGTTCATCGATATTGATCTATCCGAAGATAGGAAATACTTGAAACTCGAGTCATAAAAAATCCTGTTTAATAATACCTGATGTTTTTATTTCTATCAAGTAGCGAGAGAGAGAGAGAGAGAGAGAGAGAGAGAGAGAGAGAGAGAGAGAGAGAGAGAGAGAGAGAGAGAGAGAGAGAGAGACCGTGCAATGACTTCCTCGACTGACGTAGTTATTAACGCTTTGTTCTTGAAATTTTCTAGTAATCATCCTTTGTACCCACTGGTCTTCCTGCTCGGAGATTCGTGATATTCTCCTATATTCTTCTTATAATAAACTTCTTGCCCGCCAATATAGCATTTAGCACATCTTTGGATAAAATCTCCGGGTTGGTGAAACAGTTGCCAGGTAGCGTAGGGTACGGTCACCTCCCGTCTGCTAATGATCATACCTCATAGGCCTGGCAGCATGTTAACCGTCGTGTTCGGGCATTCTTTGCTTTTATCAAAATAATTATCGCTTGTGATTCACGCGTCAAAGGCTATTCGAAGCCTTCAAATTCCGTGATATGTTTTGATGTTGCCTCAGAAAACACTAAACAGATTCCCCTTTGGGATTTTTCCATTTTCACTGCGAAGGTTATATTAGTATGTGTTATGTTACAAAGTCCATGAAGCATAACTTGCTTCTATCGTGGTTCTTGAAAGAGAAATTAACCCGTTGCAGTGAATATGCTTTCGGCGGTGACTTTGTTGATACAGAAAGGTTTAATGTATGTTAAATAATTGCCTAGATTATCCCAGAATAGCGTGCAAGTACGAACAAAGCAAGGTTGCTGTACTCTTAATCGCCACTTCCAACATAGCTTTTCATCAGCCGCTAGTGTGATAGCGCCGCAGTAAACTGCTTTCCAACTCATATTTAGACCCCTTCTAAGACTTCAAACTTGAATGACGTAATTTATATGGGATCAAAGAGTTTCCGAGAATCAGAGTCTAACCTGGTATTGAACTCTCCTAGGTCAGCGAGCAAAATAACCATGGACTTGTCTAACAGGAGTGAGACGGATTTTGCCTGTAATTACAAACGTAATAAAAACGTACTGCCCGTTCATTAGCCGATATTACGACCGACAGATCAGGATTGAAAAGTCACTTTATGTTGGAGATTATAAAAGGATTACATCATAGACCAAGGAATATAACCTAAACAGCATTTTCCTTGGGGAAAACAACATGTTACATCATCAAGGAAAGTACATAATATTTCCATTAATCATATATTTTTTCCTTTTAAGTGACTAAATAAAAGGACCATCTACCAGTTATCACAGTCGATGTCTTTTAAATATTAACACGGCCCTTACCCAGCTCTAGTTTGCATCACGGGAGGAGTAAAGCTTTACCAAATTTCGGGTGAATGTTGGCTCTGTTGCCATATATAGCAACATTTCATATAAACAGCTGCACTGGGATTAAAGCTTGAATTGCCAAGATAAAGACCCTTGGAAAGACCTATGCAACCTTCTCAGAAATAAGTCAGCATGTTTGAAACGACTAAAGACGCCAAGAAGGAAAATGTCAAAGCTAGGTTTATGAACTACATTTCACTATAATCTACTAATATGTGTGTGTGAGAAAGGTTATGTTTTTGTTATTTTAAATTTTATGACAGCTTTTTGAAATCCTGAAAATTACATACGGGTTCGGGGTTATATTAACACGCCATGCCTTTAATAAAAAGTCGCAACTGAAACAAAATACAATTTGTTATTTGCGTATTTCCTTGTCTTGTTACATTAAGGATTGGTAAATATTCAAGCGGTAACTTTATACTCCAAGATCTGATGGAGAAAAAATCTATTTACTTAGGTTTATTCGAAAAGTCTTTTGATTACGCCTAATGTCAACGTTTTTGAGGACTATAGTGCTGAATTCGTTGTCAGATTGTTAACCTGTGACTAATTCTTGTGTCATTTTTATCGGCATTACCTAGAATATAATTTTGCAAATGGTCGAAGGTGATCGGTGCACAAAAATTACAATTTTCACTTTCATTCTTTCCGAATCTGTAGCATTTGCAATATAGGCTCACAGTTTTTTTTCCTTGTAACGGTATGGAGTGATTTTCCTTCAAATTAGAATTACTCCAAAATTCATTTTAACAACATTTGCGTCTTTTCATGAAGAGGGTATGATAGTTTGATTAAGGTACACAGGAATCTGGTTTTGATTGTATGCTCTCGATTTTCGACAAGACCAACTACATATATTTTGATTCTAATGCTTTTATTAGTCAACCTGGCAATCATACTTGAACAGTTGGAGAGAGAGCACGTTTACTCGTGCTAGTTGGTGTTTAAATTAGGCGTTCACTGTAGAAATTATTTTTCACAGATAGTTTGGTTATCTTACATTTACGATTGTAGTAATTTCCGATTTACTTAATATTTCTTGAGTAAACTTGTCCCAAATTTTTAAGACATGTATACCGTTCGGATATTATGTTGATATGAACGGAGTTTGTAGGAGAAAAACTTGAAATTATAAATTTTAAAATAGCAACATTTAAGATGTAATGTGCTTCTTAACATCATTGAGAAAATTTTTTTTTTTTTAAAAACGCGCAGCGCTGACATGTAAAGTACAAGAAATTTTATCAGAGGAGTCTTATTGCATATATTATGCACTAAGCTTTCGGAGTCAATTGAATAATGAATATTGCTGATAACAACACCGTGAACCCTTTAACCATAACAACTGTAAATTCACACAAAGTATCTTGCAAACATCTAAAAAAGTGTGGATATCATTAAACTTGTGACTTATTGTAACGGTTCTCAAAGCTCACAACCTACACTTCTTTAAAGGCCTTTATCAACTTTATGGAGCGCCCTTTATGGCAAGGAACGATCCCTTGTGTCCCTCTGTAAGGTGAGTTTCCAACAAAACGTGATTCACTGAAAAAAATGCAAGACACGCGTGCTACATTCCACCTCATAACTACTCACTATTGTCATTCATTTTCCGTACAATGGTCTCCTTGAATGAGATGGTATGATTTGCTAAACACTACATCTATAGAAGAAAGTCGAGATATACCGTACATTCGTCCCATACATTGGTCTTATATGAATGATATTGTATATAAAATTTACTGCAAATGGAGCATGAACCTAAGAAAGTATTTAAAAAACTGAAATGAATGTACCTGAAATTTGTGTACCTGAATGTAATACGATGGTCACTTTTAGTGTTCCTTATTTCAATATGTCATATTCACAGTGTGAATGCAATAGTCTTTGTATCATTAAATCAATTTTGTGATAACATGCAAGATATTGTCTAATTTATTTACTGTCAGTATATCATAACTTTAAAACATGTATTGTCCAGCCATGGACAGTGACTTCCCGCGTAGCAGCGAAATTTAAGACCAAGGCATTAAAATTATTTCATTCCACTAGAAATAATGCTTAGATGATCGAATATGATAAGCTTATATTCCTTCACCCTGACAGACATTTTGCAAGTCATTGGAAAATAGTCTACAAAGGGAGAACGATATGCAGTGCAATGATACATTTCCTTGAGCTGCAGTAGATTGGCCAAAAGACTCTCCAGGCTACTAATAAAACCATTTTTGTCAGTTAGGTACATTTTGTTAAACACTAATCTTGCATACTCACTCAGGAAGTATTAAAATGAGGCTTCGCTCGTTGCCACAGAAGGCGCTCTCGATAAAGTTGATGTTGGACGGACGCTTGTGAAGAAGTGTCGGTTGCTCAGTTTTAGAACCTTTCCTCAAAAGCAACAAGGACATTCAAACTTTGGAAGTTTGCAAGATGCTTTGCGAATTTACAGATTTTAAGGATACATGATCTTATTATCAGCAATACTCATTTAATTAACTCTGTAAGCATATCTGCATATGTATGTATGTATGTATGTATGTATGTATGTATGTATGTATGTATGTATGTATGTATGTATGTATGTATGTATGTATGTATGTATGTATGTATGTATGTATGTATGTATGTATGTATGTGTTTATGTATGCATGCAACTGGTATAGGACTCTTTTGGTAAACTTTCCGAAATTAGCGTGTCGGTGCTGCACGTTCTCAAAGAAAATAATTTCCCTTATGATGTTAAGTAACACGCTTCAGTTCAAATTTTACCATAAAAATAAGTATTGATTCGACGTCCACCTTACTCTTCTAAAAGCCTGGTTCATATCAGGTCAGCCGCCGAATGTTACATATTTTTAAAGCTTGCGACAAAGTGAATGACTGCATAACTGAATTGG